>NW_028301540.1:26447500-26647500 GCF_042242905.1 Orbicella faveolata
TCTCCAGGATTCAGGTACTCAAAAATGGCCATAAAAGTCGCATAACTGGACATACCAGTGTAAAAAGAAATGTCTCCATCCGTCGTGAAACGATCGACACAAAATAAACGTGAAGACATTTCCTTCTGTTGGCGTTCGAAGTCTGTCAATTTCTCATTCAATTCGGTGTTTTCACGACGAAGGTTGTTTATTTCACTTTCTAGTTCACCGATCTTTTCACTTTGTTCGTTGTTTTCACGACGAAGGTTGTTTATTTCACTTTCTGACTGCTTCAATTTCTCTTCTAGTTCACCGATCGTTTTAGTTTGTTCGGAGATTTGTCTTTCTAAATCCTGAGTTTCACATGTGTCAACCTCGAAGCTTGTACTTGGCTCAAAGGCGAACATCTCGACGGTTTCTTCGGTGAGCAGTTTTTTCTTCGCAGGCAGCGGTTGGCGTTCAGTCGGGGCCTTTCTTTTTTTTGGAGAAGGTCCTGACCAGTTACATTTTGAAGGAATACCACCTTCCTTGACATAAATCCGTCCGTTGATAGACTTCCTAAGATCTTCTGACTTGAAATGCAGCGAACAGACTTTCGTACGCTCTGTTATGACGAAAACCTTGCCTTCATCTCGACGGATCGCGTGTATCCACTGTTTTCTTAGCAAAGGCGCTTTAGGAAAGTTAAAAAAAGAAACCTTTTCTCCCGATAACGATGTATAACCTTTCTGATTGCAGTTGGGTACGCAGCAAAACGAAGGCATCGCGAAATGAATCCACAACACGCGTAGTCAAAACATTGCACCAAGGACTGACTAGCCTCGCTTCCACGCTACTAGTCCCGGGCCGTCCGAGTGATCCGCCATATTTGCATTCGGTGTATATTTTGTTTATTTGTTTCGGGTCAGAGCGTTTCACTTCTTGTTTCCATTTTAGAAAGGCGAAATTTATTTGGGACTTGCCACTACACTTTTAAACTTACACTTTTGATGACCGCGGTTTGATTTTGTTGTTGTACCGGTAATACATTGCCGAATTAACCTCTCGACTTCTTGAGCTTGAACGGAGGTCGGCTGTTTGCCAAATTAGAATAAGGGCGCGATTTTGATTTGCTTCAAGATATTTCAACTCGATTAATTTACAGTCCTTTAACGTCCTTAATGCTAAACAGCATTCCAAGTTGCCCCATTATTGTGTCTTAACGAACTTTACAAAGTGTCATAATTGATTTGGGTTGAGTTTGTTGTTGGTTTCCTCCCTTGGTCCGAGTGATTTTATCAGGGGTTTACTCCTTCCACAGAATCGTACAAAATGTTCCACTGAAATCCCAGTTGGACTGAACTGCTAAAAGCGTACGAATAGTTATGCTCTGGATGGGCCACTACTTCTTCTTTTTTATATTTACACTTTACATTCCACGTTCTATGGATACGTAATTATAAAGGTCTTTGGAAGTCGTTATATTTTGCCAGCACCAGTTATTATTTTTTAGCTTCAAACTGATTTTAAACAATGTTCCCGATCTTTGTACACTTTAACTATAACGCCCAGCTATTTATCAGTTTGACGATTAACCGCTGCTCAGATCAAAGAGACTAACCGCAAAGGGTCCGATCAAAAAGGCTAACCGCAAAGAGCTTCTTAAGCTAAAAGGTATACATGCGGGCAAACTGCGGTTACAAGATAATAACCTACATCGAGTAAAGATTACTCAAAGAGGTAATGCAACTTTTAATTGTTCCGGCGTGTTTCACGAAGACTGTGCTCCCAATTTTAACGATGCCCAGCTCAAGCGCCGTGGACTTTCTTTTAGACGTGAAAAATGAACCGTGAAACTCACAGATCCATTTTTTTTGAGATTTAATCACAGTGCTCTTGTGCGGAAGATCGATGGCTCAAAAGTGAGGTCTCCAAAGATGACAAAATGCCCTGTACATGTTTTGATCTTGAATAAAGATCACTGATTCTAATAATACATGACCGCAGGAACATAAATAATAAAAATAAGCATTATTTTGAGTCAGTCATGCTTAATAAGACTTATAAGAGATGTTAAGTGCTAACAGAACCTGAACCATCTCTAGCTGGATCTCTTTTAAAACTAGATCTAGCCTGTTAATACAACTCCGTTTCAAGTCGCTTTATTCTATAGTCTCCCGTCGTCGCGTAACGCTTCCTCGGCGAGGAGCGTTTCGTGTGACCCCAACGGAAGACTACCCCTTCTCAGTAGATAAAACAAAGCCGAATAAACAAGCCTGACCTCTCACTTATAATTTATCAAGACTTAGCGTATAAAGAAAACACAGCACTTAACGAAATATCTCTCAATTATCACGTTTCCTTTTCCTGTTTTGTGAGTATCTCGACGGTCAACAAGCGACGGAGAAATATATCCGATTCTATAATGGTTAATAGGATTGCATAATGACGTTGAAACTCGCTGAAGCACCCCGCTAAGTGCCCCTTCTTCGCTCCACTTAAAAAGTCTTAAAAGGTGGAAACAATCCACCGGCGGTCGGGAAGACACGTTTATGTTCTTGCTATTGGAATCCCAAACTGACCTAACTTTATGGAATGATTTTGCTGGACGATATAGTACGAAAACTATAAAGCTACACAGTTAATTACGGGCAGACAGGTGCTGACTTTTCTGTAAGAGGCATGGCCCGGGGGGAATGCTCCCTTATATGGGCTATATAGGTATGTGCGGTCCCAAAGGGTAGGCTTTTTCAGCCGTTTTAGTCATAAATAGGGTATCGATTTTGGCCATTTTGGTTATAAATACGGTATGGTTTTAGCACTCTAGTCATTAATTGGGTATATTTCTTAGAAGAAGCTACTTTTTCATCGTTATCAATAAGAACGTCAACAAAAGTCCTTCATAACTTCAGTTTTAAGGCAACTGCGCCAGCCGCAACTGTCATAAATAGGGTATCGAATTTTTGGTCAGGTCATAAATAGTGAAGGTGAATTAATCAACACGACACGAGCATGGGACAAAGAAAAATTCTGAATCCCCGACAGGAATCGAACCCATGACCTCCCGAACGCCGGGCGGGCGCTCTATTCACTGAGCTACGAGAATTCATGGAGGGTAAGGTCATTTACTGAGTTCATATATGAAAGGTGTCCTGCATCCTGCCAGGATCAACGCTATCGAAGTCATCGTGAGTGGTGATAAGTTAATAAAGATGGTGAATTTTAAGCTCGGTAATGAAATGTGAAGACCAGTTAATCAATAGGGTAGGAAAACATGGTAGGAAAAATCGCAGATTTTGGTCATAAGTAGAGTAAGGGTTATGGGAAGTGGGCCGCACACCCCCATCCAACTTTTCTGGGAGTACCTCCCCCCAGGAGCCATGGAAAACGCGAAACAAATAATAGAACCATCACGGACTCTTATTGACAGGTCAAACTAGATGTCTTAGACTCTTACAGCCTAGGTCAAACTAAATGTCACGGAACGAAATTGTGTCTGCGCAGCAAGGTAAATCGTCTCCCCAAGTCACCTCAATTCGGTGAATTTGGTGAATAATTGTTAATTATACGAGAGTAAACGAGACGAGTACATCAATTTCTTATACGGCAAGGTAGTCTAGTAGCAAATTTCTTTTTTTTTTTTTGGTTGATTTAAGGATATCGATAACAGGAAGGGGGGAAACACAGGAGAGATTTAGGACTACAGCGTAAAAAACCCGTATAATTCTCTGTACTTTATTAAAACAATTAATTCTGTGCTGGTCTAGTTCATGTGACTACATAGATAAAGCCAGTTATCGCAGTTAGATTTAAATTCAATAACATTTTAACGAAAATATTACTCCGTCAAAACATATTATTAAACAAATGGTAGCCTGCGTAGCTTGGCGATTTTTAAGCAATTTGAGCGCGTTTCGCAGAAAGCGGCGAGGCCGTGATAACGAGCGCCAAAGCCGGCGAAGCCGCGAGGAGCCAAATTGCTTAAAAACTTCCTTCAACCGCCAAACTACACAGGCTAACAAATGGTAGTTTGAAAATTTTTATTTATCTGTTATGTTTACTTTGCTTTGTTTACTACTTCTAGTTACTTAAATGACAAAGAAGTTAAATGGAATGAATTAAATACCATGCCGGCTAAGTGTTGTTTGTAACAAAACTTACACAGGTATTTTTCGGAAGAGACATTTCCTATCCATCATATCGTTAACGCTAATCAGAGATAGTCCTCCATGGCAGTGGCCTGTTAGACACGTGCCCGCGTAATTACTCGGCCTGTATGTATATCTTGTTGGGTAACTGGTCGTAGCCAGCTCTTCAAACAGAGAATCACTACCTATATTACCGTGACAAGCCCCTTCCTGTGAATGCAATTGAAAGAGAGTGACAAATCAATATATACATAATTTACAATCAAGAAGAACACTAACTGTCAGTAAATCACAGAGTTAATTAACTATACAAAAAAAATGGACTGTGCGCGACATTCATTCATAATTTCCGGCTAATGCACTGTGGCAAAATTAAACAGACTACTGGAGCTACAGCAGAACGAACCTTGCGCACTTTCCATATTAGGCCCAGCCCACACTACCTCGGAGAAATTTGAAAACGCAGCTTTATTTCAACGGTTTACAGGTCTACGGTGCACACTAATCCGGAGAAATTGGTTACGGAAAACAAAACCCACGATAGTCATGTGATTAACCCTGACCGTTAAATGGTACACACACAAGCGTTTCTGCCGCCAATGATTGTTGTATTCTCAAAGGTCGATCGGGGCCTTAGTCATAATTATATCAAAATACTTCGAATCTGATTGGTTATCAGCACGCTTTCTTTGTAATGGGCAACTTAGCTATCCAATAACAAGGTGTCAAATAGCAACATTTGCGCGGCGTGCAAGCTTTATTTGCCTTTTCTTGAGAATGAACACTTCGCTATCAGTTTCCAAAACTTTTCAGAAATTATTTTTCCCCCGAGAATTTTGTCATCTAAATGGTAAAATCGTAAACAAGCTTGGCTTCGTCTAAATACTTCCACGATTGTTAATGGTTAGATTTATTGGTAACCCTGTCTTAAATCACACTTAAGGTCATTCCCCAGTATTGCATTGCGCATCCCTACTGCGCATAATTTCAAGCGTGATTAGAGCGCGCGCATTAAAAAATGGCGGCTTTTTCTTTACAGCTGGACCTCGCCATACTGGTAAATCGTCATTTTCTCGCAAACTGGTATGGTGACCTATAATTTTTTTCTCTGTTGTTTTGAATTGAGTAATAAATTTCTCTGTGTAAGATAAATATGGACCACTTCTCAGTGTAGAACAAAAAGCAATCGTCAAAAAAGGTGAATTTAGCAAGCAATCGTGACTCCAATCATGTTTCTATTATAAGGATTTTTATGGGTATAAACAAGGTGCTGTTGCACCTAAACGAACATGGGGACCCCTCATTTTTATTTCAAAATTTAAGTTCCTATAATATAAACAGTCAATAGGCAAAGTTTCACAAAAGTCTCAGTGCAGGTTCTATTTTAGTGGAATGACCTTAAATGAAACATTATCTTAGCCACTTATAGGTCGAATGTTGGGTGTGGTATATATACTTCATTATAAAAGTGATGACGATGACGATGATGATGATAATCATAATAAATGATTTGGCATTTTAAAGCAGTTTAGTTTTGCTGTAGTCCATTTGTACCCAGAGCGGCGTAAATGCATCTAATCACAGTATTTTATTTTTAAAGGCCAATTCTCGCTATGAGACATCGTACGGAATCATGGCAGTTGTTTCATCCAAACAAGTATCCAGGCCAAGATGATAAATGCAACTACCATGATTCTCTGCAGTCGCATCCCATTGTGTTTTAGATTTCTTTTGAACTCACCTCAAAAGCAAGACTAACCCCATTGATGGCCTTTAGTGCGTATTTCTTATTAGAATCGTGTTTATCAGTGAACTGAATTCAGTACAACCCGGGCTTGTTCTTCTTGTCCGGCTCTTCAATCTTAAATCCTTTAAGAAACGAAATAAAACGAGAGCTGATGCGCCACTGCAGTAAGCACTAGAAAGTTTATGTCTTCCACGTCATGATGTAAATATGGTATACAGGCGACTCCCGATGACTCGCACACTCGCTCAACTGAACCATTTACTACAATTTTAACCTCGGTAACTCGAGCCATCTATAACTCGAACCTTCCGCTAACTCGAAGCAATTTTCAGTTTCCCTTCAACCCTGCACAGTTCTTAGTACCTTAACTTCTCCTGCTGCTTTGCTTTTCTCTTTTTTTCCACTACGTAACTAGTACGTTCTGATTTATAAGGTAAGTTAGAAATGTACTGATGTAAATGTACTCGATCGACCTCTCTACAATTAAATTTCGATAAAATGTAGACTGTATGAATACAAGCACAATAAATACCGTTTTCCCCTCATTCTGGTCATTTGTTCCCTACTCCAGATAACTCAAACTACCTTCAACTTGAACCTTGTTCAATTTCCCTTAATTACAGGTTCGAGCTATCGGGGGTTGACTGTATTATGTCGACTGAGAGACTACTGTTGGTGATTGGCTTATTTCACTCCGGCCATCAGCAAAAATCTGTAGCTTTACTTATTTATTATTGAAATTAGACCTGCAACGTGTTTGATTGGTGTGAACAACAAATTTCTCTAATTATAATAGGAATCAATGGCGTTTGTACGACTATCATGACGATAAACTTCACTTCGAATCTTATGAAGTCGACTGAGTTAAAAAAAAAAATGGCTCTTTTCTTCAATAACTTACGTGTGCTGGTATCTTGGGTAGTTGTGCCAGTAACTGTTACTCCACATTGCTTGCTGCCAGCAACTGTAGGACAGTTAGTGGTATTGTTAATCTTCATAAGATTGCCTCCACCGCATGATCTCTGACTCAGTTTCCAAACCGAGCTCAGGCAATGTAGACTTGATACAACTTCCATGCGAGCCAGCAAGCACGCGACAGCAATCTATAGGTAAAGATTAACAAGACAAATAAACGCTTCAAAGTCACCAAAACAGATTCTGCTAACATATTAAACACGATAAACGTACGAGCAGCTGTTTTCAACGTAGGCATATCAGAATCCAGTTACAGAAATATAGTGAAAAGGAGTTTAACAACTTTTTTTAGTGAGAACATTTCATGAAAAGCTTAGGGCATTTAATGCACATAAAGTTTCTCTTTGCGTTGGAATTAATGTTTAAAGCTAAGGCCAAAGGACATTGCAGAAAGAATTTCAAACTACTCTCTTGGGGAAAACATCTTAATAGCAGTATCAAAGTTTTAAGTTTCTCTAAAGTTACTTACTACAAAAATCCCCTTCAACGCCATTTGATGCTCTCTCTTTTCGGTCAGCTCAGATTCCAATGTTGAAATTTTCATGGCTAAGCTTCCTTTTATACCATTTTCACAATACAGGTATACATATATGTGGGATGCATGTAACTGCCCAAGAATTCGCCTCTCTTTGGGGCTCTTCTGAAGCGCTTCTTTTTGGGGCTCTTCCGAAGCGCCTGGAGCAGTTTTGAAATAGTTTGGTGATAATGCACTTATTCATTCAAAATGAAAGTCCTGCTTTTGAAAGAGACATATCCGACGACTGCCGAAACGGAAAACCCAATTTGAAAAAGTGTGCTTCTAAGTTTTCTGGAACTGAGGCTACGTGTGGGTGTGTTCGACAGAAGTTTTACAGCTTTAACGGCTTGGCTTCAAACTGATTTTAAACGACGTTCTCAGTCTGTGTACACGATAACAGTAACGGGTCTATTGACAAGGTTGACGACTAAACCGATGTAGCGAGCTTATGAAGCTGACTTTTCAAGCTTTAGCTCTTCGTCGATCAATGTTTTTTTTTTTTTTTTTTTTTTTTTTTGAACTTTTACCAACTTCAAGTTGATACCCTGCTTAACTTTAGAGGCAGTCATTGCAGTGGAACATCCAGAAACAGGTCCGGGACACTGGCAAATATTTAAGCTATTTGGTCTCAAACTTTTACGTATTTCCAAATAGTTGAACGATGATTGCCAATTACTTGAACTAAATGAGATGAACATAAAAGCGTCAAACGCATAAAATTAAACTAGTCAAGGATGTGTAAAAAAAAAGGTAACGCGAATCCTTGAGCGGTAGTAGATGTCATAACGTTAAAAGAATGCAAAGAAAATAAATTTAAACGCGAACGAACCTACGCCAACTGTTACAAAGTATCATTTTTCACCTCTCGCAACAAGCAGGCACTACGACACTGCTTAAAAATTGGCCTGCTACATGTATGTGACGTGGATAGGAGAGGTGAAAACCCTGGCAGCAAATAAAAGCACCTTACACTATTGCCGATGATCATGATTTTGAAGAGCTTGTTGGTGAAAACAGCCCAACTAAAAGAACACCGTACTTACGTCATGAAGAGCTTATCCCACGCGAGCAAAAAATGTTTTAATATGTCTTATACATGTATGCTTTCAACCGGTTTCGCCTTGTTCTCAGAAACATTCGAAAAAAAATGTCTCGGCTTGAAGTCTGAGAAACATCTCTGGTAGCTGCTGAAAGTTTTGTGCTATTGTTCTTTTGCAGTTTTTTGCAGGCAAAAAATAAGACCAGCTTAAGAGCGGAAGCAGTCCTACCTCGTTTCTTTTTTATGACACAGCTTGTTGCCGTGACATTCAGTTTGACCTAGGCCGCTGTGCATTGATAGATAAATGTTCATGGTTGAGAGTCCTTTGAAGTATTTAAGTGAAATCATTTTGTTTGTACCGCACGGAAACTTCCTCTGTGCTTATTTCGTTAAGTGCTATATGTTTTCCTTATACAATAACAATAAGTCTTGATAAAATACGAGTGAGAGATCAGGCTTGTTTATTTGGGCTTCCTTTATTTATTGAGCGGCGGGGGTCGTCTTCCCGTTTGTGGTCATCACACAATACCGGGGACCACTGAATAAACATGAAAATAGAAGTTAATTAAGTGTATAAGCATTCTACTCAATACAGGTTATTATCTAGTGACCACAGGTTGCCTGCATGTATACTTTTTAGCTAAAGGAACTCTTTTTGGTTGGTTCTCTCCTGTCGCGACTTTTATATAAACAGTATTCTCTCTAAGAGCATGACATCCGCAGTCAAGAAAGCTTATGTCGTTCACAAATTATTGTTTTAATTTTCGATCTTGTCGTCTTCTGTCGACTAAACTTGGGGCTAGTTCAACACCTGTTTGCTGAAAAGGGAAGTATTTAAAGCGCTAAGATACCTCTGTTTATTATACATAGCGACTCCAAATCCATAAGCCTATATCACTTGTACTTGACGCTTAACTTTGCGTAATCGGCTTCTTCCCGGGGATGTGGAGTTGAAAAGAAGGGAAGTAGCCTGCTATTTAACCCCCCAAATCCGACACTGCTCTACCACTGAAAACTATTAATACATTTTTTGTCTTGACTTTTCTTTGCTGATCAAATATACAAAATATGCATTACAATCCACATAACTTGACTTGTAATGGCTATTAGTGGTAATTCTTATGCTACGGTATTAAATTATTTATATACTGACATATTAATTACAGTATCAGCGGAAAAGAGAGGTTAAACATTGTATGTGATTCAATTCATTCTAGAATAGGAAGTAGTTAATTTGATGCATTCGTAAATAGTCGTCACGACAGCTAGCGGTTCCGCTTTAACTTGACCCTAATGATCTCAAGTAGGAAAACAATTAATTGTTTAAAAACAATCACTTTGAACGAAGAAATTTCTAAAAAAAAATTGAACCTCCGACAGAAAAGTGAAGAAATTAAAAGAAAGCTATAATGAAAACAATGTAGCTACACAGAACATGAATGACCAGTAAACTATAACGCACATCTTTGTCGAAGACAGCAAAATTTAAAAACAGGCGCAGCGGAAACTTCGTTGTTCATTCATGAAAATGACATGTACGTTGGCGGGGAAGTCGAAACACTTACGTCCGATATTGACAAAGAAAATGATTATATTTTCTGAGTCAGTCAAGGTTTGCGCATCTTGGAAAGTTTAATTTAGCCTAATTTTTTTTTCGTTTGTCGTTTGTTTTGCAAAGTAGATTTCATGCCTCGACAGAATAGAATTTATGGAGTATCATTCGTCAGGCTTACGACGTTTTTTCAATTTAAATTGGCATAAGTTGCGCATGCACTCATATTTACGTCAGAAAATCTAATTCACTAAAACTAACTAAATCAATCATCTTTGTTGCGCGTAAAATAGGTGACTCGAGTCGCCCAAAACAAAAGATTTCATAATCATATCTATGCAAAAATTTCCTTTTCAAGAGACTCTTATGGAAAAGATTGTTTATAGAAAAGAAAGTAACTAGTCTGAGAGTTAGTTATGATCTTGGTGTAGGTTCTGAACAAAAGTAAATTGAGTTTTAGATTGAAAGAGAAGCGAAATTTACTTCTAAACTCATGGATTGAGGGTAAAGGGCCTCAGAGGTGTTAGAAATAAAGAGGCCAGCAAAATTTTAATAAAATTGAGAATTCTCCTCAGCACGCATCAATGTGTGGTGAACTCGATACAACCAAAAACAAGCTTAATGTTTTATTATTTTTTTTTGATTTTATGACTGTTCTGTGTATATTCGCAGGGATGGGCGTTCAGTTTGACAAGTACATGACTGACGGGGACATGGGGGGGGGGGGGGGGGGGTGTGGGTCTGAACACGCAACACCGCAAAAAAAATTAACGACCACCGCATCACCGCAAGAAAAGTCAACGAAACACCGTCACCGCAACACATATTCTTAGCGCCATGATTCGTTCATCTACACTTAAAATAATACTTTTATACCTCAACAATTTTCCACAAAATAAGCACATCACAACACTTTTCATCGCGCATATGTTGATACTGCTGATGCCGGTAAATCAGTTTTGTTGCTCTTGTGAAGAAACCTTGCGTGAAGCTAGGAAGCGGACGAAGAAAAACGTGAGGACCCTTGAGAGATGGCCTTTACCCCAGATCCCTCTCTTCTTTTACTTCGCTCACTTTTCTTGGTGTATAAACCCACTGACTGAAGCCCTTTCTTCACTGAAAGTATTGCTTTCCGGAGCTTGCTACGTTTGCGTTCGATATCCATAATCGAAAAAATAATTGAAAAAATTAAATAGGAGGTGTAGAAAGTCGCAAGACCTTGGAGCGGGTAAAGACCGGCATCAGAATGACCTGTAGACGAAGCCGAATAGCAAAAGGAAAAAAAAAAATAGTAATGTACTCCCTTATATGGGCTATATAGGTATGTGCGGCCCCAATGGTTAGGGTTTTTCAGCCGTTTTAGTCATAGATAGGGTATCGATTTTGGCCATTTTGGTTATAAATACGGTATGGTTTTAGCACTCTAGTCTTTAAGTGGACCTTTGCTTGGAACCATTGCTTTACCTTGACTGACTTTACGACGATGAGCCGCGTTCCCCCCCGGTCTCACCTGAGCAGACTGGGTCTGAGAAATAGACACACATGACGTAGTAGCCTCAATGTCGATATATCGATTGAAGAAGTTCGATTATGCCACTTATCGAAAGCTTATTAACGTGTATGTGACAGAATGTCTTCCAAATAGCTGTTTTGGTGGTCAAAGGACATCATTTAAGTCTGGCGATCGGTAACTTGATATGCAGCATTCGAAGAACTGAATGTTTGCGGCAGTTCGCGATTCCAAGAGTGCTGTTAAGCGCTAACACATGGAAACTTGGTTCGCGACTGTGTCAGGCTAAAACAGAGCAGGTCTAAAAGCAGGTCACTTCAAGGGGACAAGAAAGGTATTTTGGCGAGTTACATGACAAGTAGTAGGTACCGGGCCTATGAAAGTGTGAATGTCTTGATTTGGCGGGAAGGTGCATTCCGTGTCACAACAGTATAGTTACCCATAATGCATTGCAAGGTGTATGTGACAATAAAGGCTGCTGTTAGCCAGGAACCAGAAGAAGCAAAGTCAAGACTATAGCATATTTGAGGAAAACAGTGACCCCTTGAATTGCTCTGTCTAAAAGCTTTCCCCAGGATTGAGATAATTATCACAAACAATGCAAAATAGCGACCTACACGAACTCGTTGGCGAGGTGATGTTCGACGTAGCAAAATTCTGAACTTGGAAATTCTGTAGGTTTCTCAGAGTTGAAAATAGGCGAAGACGGGTTTTTTGCCCATGAAGAAAACAAGTAAAAGACAAAATAACGAACAAATTTTAAACCAAGGTAGCCGGGTTGATGATTAGAATTAACGCTACTGGACTATAGTAAATCTAAGACTTGAGAATGTGGACTGGACTTGGATATCCGGATCATCAATTTTTCTGCCTCATTTGGTTCACCTTGTCGATGTTTAAATGTGAGTTTCTATAGTTCATTGTGCTTAACCAGTGACCCAAAATCAGCTCCAGAGTGAAATTCTTATTCTGAACCATCTTTCTGGCAGATAATTTTGCACAAACGTACAGAAACTGGTGTTTGAGGCTCTTCCAACACACCCCAGCAGAGAACATAAATGTTTCGAAACGCCCATTTTATCAAAAAAGAAAACTACTGTGCTACGTGTTTTGGAAGGAATAACTTATATTTTATCATATCAAGGGTATAAAAGTGATGTTCAGTGTCGGATGACACGTTTTGTGGTCATGACGTCACAAAACACATTTTTGTAAATAAGGTAGTTTTGCAAAAGAACTTTTACGCCAATTTGCTGTCGACGTGTTGCTTAGGGAAAGGAAATGCTGATAATATGATACAACATTAACTAACCCGTTTTTAAAAGATTTTATGAATACTTTAATATTGTCACGTGACCTATTTCCTAACATTGCACGGATTTAATGCAAAACAGGCAAAATTTAAAACACGCTATAAAAACGCCTTTGTAAAGGAAAGGAAATTACTAGTCTTAGTCACTATCAGTTGCTTTTTCCGCTCAAACAGGGTACAAAATTTTGAAATAATAATTAGTCACCTGACCAGGCAATGGAGCGGTAACTCTATGGGTGTTGCTTAACAATGTCAAACTATTACGGGTGCAGCTTTTTAGGCTAAATGATCATATATATATATCACTTTATTAGTGAAATGAAGACTTGTTATCGCGTTCAAGCATCCAGCATCTTATGCCTGTAGTTTTTCTAACGTATTTATAAACAAATAGTACTGTTTCGTTCTCAAAGTGTAAAATCCTATGTTTGACTACCTTAAATGACGTGAATAACTTCCAGCTGCCAGTTCTTAAGTAAAGTGAACACTTTTATTGCTACTTACCCAAAAAAAGCAAACGTCAAGTGCTATTATTTTTCCTTTAAAACAAATATATATTTCTATTTCTCAAATGATACGCTGACCCTAAGATAACCCTAGCCCTACCCCTCGCCCTAGCCCTAACCCTAAGCCTAACCCTAAAAGCTAACCCTAACCCTAAGCCTGACCCTAAGTGAGATAACCCTTACCCTAACCGTACCCCTAAACCTGACCCTATTTTTTCATCTATTTTGTAAAAAGCTTCCGTAGTTGTAGGAAATGTTCCTTTTCATAAGGGAAATGAATGAGTCTGTAATCGTAAATCAGGTCATATTGGGTGCCTTATTTACCTCACAAGGTTATTAAGCGTCTCCAGCAATGATATTCCTAGAGAAGGGGCTAAATTTCCCTTCATTTTATGAAATATTGAGGAATTTTATATTCATTACGCAATAACTCAGCAATGATATTCCTAGACAAGGGGCTAAATTTCCCTTCATTTTATGAAATATTGAGGAATTTTATATTCATTACGCAATAACTCAGAGTGGCCTGGCGACATGCAGTATCTTCAGGGGTCGGGAGGGCTGAGAATACCAGAAATGACCAGCAGGCCTTGAAGAGAACCAGAAGGAAGACCAGGGCTGCCTCAATTGTAGCATCATCCTCCTTCGTCTGCGTTATTTGCAACAGAGACTTCCACTCCAGAGTGGGACTCTACAGCCACTCGAGACGATGCTCCGCATCGACATAGCGCTACACCATCGTCTCTCGAGACGAACGGCTACCGACGCAATAACTCAGTGGGGGGCAGTGTAGCAATCACGTGATAGTCATAAATCACAAGAGAGCTTTGTTTTACTTAAAATAATATATGGTAAATTTGGCATGGCATTTGCCATTTGCCATTTGTTCTGTGATAGACTAGTGCAAACCCAAAGACCCTACAAACACTCAAAATGCCCACTTAAGGGGTTATGGTACCCTAAAATATGGCGATGTTCATGAAAAATTCAATTTCTTGGAAATAAAAGATTTAAGACCCTTGAGGACTTGTCAGAAACATTTTGAAACGATCTTGCCGAATTTCCTTCCAGATGAGTGTGAAATTTAAGGAAAGTACACAGTGGTATAAGTTTTTTCACATAGCAACGGCCATAGCAACGACTGTTTACTATAAGAACGTGACCAAAAATATAGATTATTTTTAACTTATATGAACGAAACTACTTAGAAAAAAGATTTTAAGACATGCACAACTCGATTGGTATAATTATTTGTGAAAAGCTTTGCCTCAAATTGCCATCACAGGCTCATTCATTTCCCTTATGAAAAGGAATATTTCCCACAACTGCGGTAACTTCTTACAGAATAGAACAACTATTCCACCCCCTCCCCCGAGATACAATCTGCACCCCCCCCCCCCCGCTATTTGTGGCTCGTTAAATGCTTAATACTTCGTGTAAGAAACTTAAAGTGCATTTTTCTCAAAAGTTTACTTTTGTACCGACTGACTTCGCGCCAACATTTCTACTTTGCAAGGTTTTTAAGTAGAATTCCCGAAACTTGGGCTCATCAAAGACCAATAGTTTCGTGATGCTATCAACTAAAAAATTCGTAACATTTTAAGGTCTGTCACGTGACATGAGATGATTTGTCCACTGGGTGTGGTAAAAAATAGGGTTATTTCCAAATAAAGCCTATAAAAAGCACTGAATATAAGAGTTAACTGTCAAAACTTAGGATCATTGCACAGAAGAAAACAGAAACTTACACGATATGCTTATTTGACAGCCAAATATTGTTTTGTAAAAGAGCAGGAAGTGTTGGCGTCAATACTATAAAACACTACCTCAAAACGCTCCAGGTTAATAAGTTGTTTCGTATTTGGCGTTTTGCTCTGTCTTTTCAGGCCTGTAATCGGCCCGCTGCCCATAGTTAGCTACTCAGAGTGCGCGTTAGATCGGCTACAAACACCAGCCATATATTAGATGACTTAAATAAAACTTTAAGATATCAACTGTTCAACTTCTTATAGAGTTAACAACTCACAATTTAACTTACTAGAAGAATCCCTCTGTACTCCATATAGCCGCCTATTTTCTCACCTTGTCAATCCAGATCAATCGTTGTGGGTTAATTTAATTTTCTCTCCTAGAGGCATCTTATTTATACTGTTCGCACGATAAAGATGTTTTGTTTCATGCACTTTATAAAACAGCCGAGGAATTCATCTTTTTACCACTTCCGAAAGTTCCTGTGCAGTAAATACAAATAGTACGTGATTCTGAACTAACTCGACTGTGTTCAGTTAAACGGTTGGCTAGACAGGATGCAATACATGGAAGAAATACTTGGCACGGGATTGAACAAACGAAGAAGCCAGAAACGTAGGCGAAATACTGTATTTACTAAACGGATTCTTTTTCGTTGTGTGTAGTGACGCCCTGATAAAAAAAAATGAAAAAAAAAAAAAAAAATTCCCTAATAAAGTGTATCCGTGACCACTTCTTTCACGTTTTGTGAAACCTTGTCCCGCGCTCGGGCAGGGCATTTGAATTAAAGGAGGTTAAATTTAACAAAAACCCCTCATACTGAAAGGCTTACAGTCTTATCTTCCCGTGCTTGAAATTCAAACTGTACAGTTTTCGTCTCAGATAGAAACTTATAGAGTGGAACTGGAATTGTTAAGTTCAGAACAGAAAATTCCGGTTTCTTAAGATAGCCAGCCTTAGTAAAATAAAAACCCACACCGCTTATCTTTTCAGCACTTTAATCAGCATCTGTAACATTGGAAAAACAAAACCTCACGCATCTTATGCCACGAACATCATTCTTAAAAGAGACGTTTACTACTTTAATTATCAAAACACAAAACAATTCAGTCTCTGCCGGTTTAGTTGTTGTGACGACATAGGTAAAGCTAGTTATCTGTTTACCTGAAAAATGTTTAATGTTCGATTTCACTAACATTTCAACAAAAATATCACTCACTCAAAACAAATCATTGAACAAACAGAGAAATGGTATTTTGAAAGTTTTTTTTTACCATCGTTGTTATATTTACTTAACAAACTACTTCCGGTTAATTTAAAGAACAAATACAATGATTTAAATACTTAACTGTTGTTGGATAACAAAACTTATACAGATATATATTTCTCGAAATTAAAGACACATTTCCTATTTTTCACATTGTCAAGGCTAGACACGGTTTGACACTTGCCCGTATATTGACGTTTTTGATCCAAAACTGAGAGTTTGTGGTAGTTGATTTCCCAGCCAAGTTTTTATCAACTAAACCTGAACACACAAACTTATCTAATTTGTGTTATGTCGAATTATGTTGCTTTAACACAACACCCTAGCTAAGTGATTATCAAACTTACTCAATCATAAATCAACAAAATCAACTGTTAATTGCACTTCCCGTGTAATAGAAACAAGAGTGGAAGTTTTAGGGGATTCGCTTACGGCCTGCATGAATTCATCCGGTCCGCCCCCTCCCTTCGTCTCCTCATGTTCCTGATTCTACTTTTGTGTCAGTAAACCAATCAGTAATATATTCTCTACCAAGATTCTTAAAGAGCTTTTTGCAAATAGTACACTCAAAACAGTTGGCTCGTTACACGCCATAAATTAAGTTTTATTCCACCGTCAGGAGTGCAGTAGTGAGAAGGCTCGAGCTACCAGCTGTGCCTCGTGGGTTGGAGTACTTTACAAAGCGTCATAATTGATTTGGGTTGAGTTTGTTGTTGGTTTCCTCCCTTGGTCCGAGTGATTTTATCAGGGGTTTACTCCTTCCACAGAATCGTACAAAATGTTCCACTGAAATCCCAGTTGGACTGAACTGCTAAAAGTGTACGAATAGTTATGCTCTGGATGGGCCACTACTTCTTCTTTTTTATATTTACACTTTACATTCCACGTTCTATGGATACGTAATTATAGAGGTCTTTGGAAGTCGTTATATTTTGCCAACAACAGTTATAACGGTTTGGCTTCAAACTGATTTTAAACAATGTTCCCGATCTTTGTACACTTTAACTATAACGCCCAGCTATTTATCAGTTTGACGATTAACCGCTGCTCAGATCAAAAAGAGTAACCGCAAAGGGTCAGATCAAAAAGGCTAACCGCAATGACCTTCTTTAGCTAAAAAGTATACATGCGGCAAACTGCGGTTACAAGATAATAACCTGCTTCGAGTAAAGATTACTCAAAGAGCTAATGCAACTTTTAATTTTACTGTTTTCAGTGTTCCGGCGTGTTTCACGAAGACTGTGTTCCCAATTTTATCGATGCCCAGCTCAAGCGCCATGGATTTTCTTTTAGACGTGGAAAATGAGCCGTGAAACTCACAGATCCATTTTTTTTTAGATTTAATCACAGTGCTCTTGTGCGGAAGATCGATGGCTCAAAAGTGAGGTCTCCAAAGATAACAAAACGCCCTGTACATGTTTTGATCTTGAATAAAGATCACTGATTCTAATAATACATGACCGCACGAACATGAATAATAAAAATAAGCATTATTTTAAGTCAGTTATGCATAATAAGACTTATAAGAGATGTTAAGTGCTAACAGAACCTGAACCATCTCTAGCTGGATCTCTTTTAGAACTAGATCTAGCCTGTTAATACAACTCCGTTTCAAGTCGCTTTATTCTATAGTCTCCTGTCGTCTCCTAACGCTTCCTCGGCGAGGAGCGTTTCGTGTGACCCTAACGGAAGACTACCCCTGCTTAGTAGATAAAAAAAGCGCAAATAAACAAGCCTGACCTCTCACTCATAATTTATCAAGACTTAGCGTATAAAGAAAACACACAGCACTTAACGGAATATCTCTCAATTATCACGTTTCCTTTTCCTGTTTTGTGAGTGTCTCGACGGTCAACAAGCGACGGAGGAATATATCCGATTCTATAATGGTTAATAGGATTGCATGATGACGTTGAAACTCGTTGAAGCATCCCGCTAAGTGCACCTTCTTCGCTCCACTTTAAAAGTCTTAAAAGGTGGAAACAATTCACCGGCGGTCGGGAAGACACGTTGATGTTCTTGCTATTGGAATCCCAAACTGACCTAACTTTATGGAATGATTTTGGTGGACGATATCATTGTACGAAAACTATAGAGCTACACAGTTAATTACGGGCAGACAGGTACTCAGTAAGTCACAGCGGAAGTTACCGTGCTGACTTTTCTTTAAGAGGCATGGCCCGGGGGGAATGCTCCCTTATATGGGCTATATAGGTATGTGCGGCCCCAAAGGTTAGGGGTTTACAGCCGTTTTAGTCATAAATAGGGTATCGATTTTGGCAATTTTGGTTATAAATACGGTATGGTTTTAGCACTCTAGTCATTAATTGGGTATATTTCTTAGCAGAAGCTACTTTTTCATTGCTATCCGATAAGAACGTCAAGAAAAGTCCTTCATAACTTCAGTTTTAAGGCAACTACGCCAGCTGCAACTGTCATAAATAGGGTATCGAATTTTTGGCCAGGTCATAAATAGGGTAGGAAAAATCGCAGATTTTGGTCAAAAATAGGGTAAGGGTTATGGGAAGTGGGCCGGACAACCCCGCCCAACTTTTCTGGGAGTACCTCCCCCCGGGAGCCATGGAAAATGCGAAACAAATGAAAGAAACATCACGGACTCTTATTGATAACGAACAGTAATCTATCAATTCACAGCCTAGGTCAAACTAAATGTCACGGTAACAAACTGTGTCTTCGCAGCAAGGTAAATCGTCTCCCCAATTCACCTCAATTCGGTGAATAACTGTAAATTATACGAGAGTAAACGAGACGAGTACATCAATTTCGTATAGGGCAAGGTAGTCTAATAGCAAATTTTGTTTTTTGTGTTATGTTGATTTAAGGATATCGATAACAGGAAGGGGGGAAAAAACACAGGGGAGATATACGACTACAGCGTAAAAAACCCGTATAATTCTCTGTACTTTATTAAAACAATTAATTCCGTGCTGGTCTAGTTCATGTGACTACATAGGTAAAGCCAGTTATCGCAGCTAGATTTAAATTCAATAACATTTTAACGAAAATATTACTCCGTCAAAACATATTATTAAACAAATGGTAGCCTGCGTTGCTTGGCGGTTTTTAAGCAATTTGAGCGCGTTAAGAAAGCGGCGAGGCCGTGATAACGAGCGCCAAAGCCTGCGAAGCTACGAGGAGCCAAATTGCTTAAAAACTTCCTTGAACCGCCAAGCTACACGGGCTTACAAATATGGTAGTTTGAAAATTTTTATTCATCTGTTATGTTTACTTTGCAAATTACTTCTAGTTACTTACATGACAAACAAGTTATATACAATGAATTAAATACCATGCCGGCTAAGTGTTGTTTGGTAACAAAACTTACACAGGTATTTTTCGGAAGAGACATTTCCTAACCTTCATATTGTTAACGCTAATCAGAGATAGTCCTCCATGGCAGTGGCTGTTAGACACGTGGCCACGTAATTACTCGGCCTATATTACCGTGACAGGCCCCTTCCTGTGAATGTAATTGAAAGAGAATGACAAATCAGTATAAACATAATTTACAATCAAGAAGAACACTAACTGTCAGTAAATTACAGAGTTAATTTAACTAAACAAAAAAAAAAAAAAAAACTCGACTGTGCGCGACATTCATTCATAATTTCCGGCTAATACACTGTGGCAAAATTAAACAGACTACTGGAGCTACGGCAGAACGACGCTTGAGCACTTTCCATATCGGGCCCAGCCCACACTATCCCGGAGAAATTTGAAAACGCAGCTTTATTTCAACGGTTTATAGGTCTAACGTGCACACTAATCCGGAGAAACTGTTTACGGAAAACAAAACTCACGACAGTCATGTGATTAACCCTGACCGTTAAATGGTACACACACAAGTGTTTCTGCCGTCAATGATTGTTGTGTTCTCAAAGGCCGATCGGGGCCTTAATCATAATCATATCAAAATACTTCGAATCTGATTGGTTATCAGCACGTTTTCTTTGGAACGGGCAACTTAGCTATCCAATAACAAGGTGTCAAATAGCAACATTTGCGCGGCGTGCGAGTTTTATTTGCCTTTTCTTGAGAATGAACACTTCTCTATCAGTTTCCAAAACTTTTCAGAAATTATTTTTCCCCCGAGAACTTTGTCATCTAAATGGTAAAATCGTAAACAAGCTTGGCTTCGTCTAGATACTTCCACGATTGTTTATGGTTAGATTTATTGGTAACTCTGTCTGAAATCATACTTAAGGTCATTCACCAGTATTGCATTGCGCATCCCTACTGCGCATAATTTCAAGCGTGATTAGAGCGCGCGCATTAAAACATGGCGACTTTTTCTTTGCAGCTGGACCTCGCCATAGCGGTAAACCGTCATTTTCTCGCAAACTGGTATGGTGATCTATCATTTTTTCTGTGTTGTTTTGAATTGAGTAATAAATTTCTCTGTGTAAAATAAATATGGACCACTTCTCAGTGTAGAACAAAAAGCAATCGTCGGAAAGATGAATTTAGCAAGGAATCGTGACTACAATCATGATGGTATTATAAGGATTTATATGGGTATAAACAAGGTGCTGTTGCTCCTAAACGAACATGGGGACCCCTCAGTTTTATTTCAAAATTTAAGTTCCTATAATATAAACAGTCAATAGGCAAAGTTTCACAAAAGTCTCAGTACAGGTTCTATTTTAGTGGAATGACCTTAAATGAAACATTATCTTAGCCACTTATAGGTCGAATGTTGGGTGTGGTATATATACTTCATTATAAAAGTGATGACGATGACGATGATGATGATAATCGTAATAAATGATTTGGCATTTTAAAGCAGTTTAGTTTTGCTGTAGTCCATTGGTACCCAGAGCGGCGTAAATGCATCTAATCACAGTATTTTATTTTTAAAGGCCAATTCTCGCTATGAGACATCGTACGGAATCATGGCAGTTGTTTCATCCAAACAAGTATCCAGGCCAAGATGATAAATGCAACTACCATGATTCTCTGCAGTCGCATCCCATTGTGTTTTAGATTTCTTTTGAACTCACCTCAAAAGCAAGACTAACCCCATTGATGGCCTTTAGTGCGTATTTCTTATTAGAATCGTGTTTATCAGTGAACTGAATTCAGTACAACCCGGGCTTGTTCTTCTTGTCCGGCTCTTCAATCTTAAATCCTTTAAGAAACGAAATAAAACGAGAGCTGATGCGCCACTGCAGTAAGCACTAGAAAGTTTATGTCTTCCACGTCATGATGTAAATATCGTATACAGGCGACTCCCGATGACTCGCACACTGAACCATTTACTACAATTTTAACCTCGGTAACTCGAGCCATCTATAACTCGAACCTTCCGCTAACTCGTAGCAATTTTCAGTTTCCCTTTAACCCTGCACAGTTCTCAGTACCTTGACTTCTCCTGCTGCTTTGCTTTTCTCTTTTTTTCCACTACGTAACTAGTACGTTCTGATTTATAAGGTAAGTTAGAAATGTACTGATGTAAATGTACTCGATCGACGTCTCTACAATTAAATTTCGATAAAATGTAGACTGTATGAATACAAGCACAATAAATACCGTTTTCCCCTCATTCTAGTCATTTGTTCCCTACTCCAGATAACTCAAACTACCTTCAACTTGAACCTTGTTCAATTTCCCTTAATTACAGGTTCGAGCTATCGGGGGTTGACTGTATTATGTCGACTGAGAGACTACTGTTGGTGATTGGCTTATTTCACTCCGGCCATCAGCAAAAATCTGTAACTTTACTTATTTATTATTGAAATTAGACCTGCAACGTGTTTGATTGGTGTGAACAACAAATTTCTCTAATTATAATAGGAATCAATGGCGTTTGTACGACTATCATGACGATAAACTTCACTTCGAATCTTATGAAGTCGACTGAGTTAAAAAAAAAATGGCTCTTTTCTTCAATAACTTACGTGTGCTGGTATCTTGGGTAGCTGTGCCAGTAACTGTTACTCCACATTGCTTGCTGCCAGCAACTGTAGGACAGTTAGTGGTATTATTAATCTTCATAAGATTGCCTCCACCGCATGATCTCTGACTCAGTTTCCAAACCGAGCTCAGGCAATGTAGACTTGATACAACTTCCATGCGAGCCAGCAAGCACGCGACAGCAATCTATAGGTAAAGATTAACAAGACAAATAAACGCTTCTAAGTCACCAAAACAGATTCTGCTAACATATTAAACACGATAAACGTACGAGCAGCTGTTTTCAACGTAGGCATATCAGAATCCAGTTACAGAAATATAGTGAAAAGGAGTTTAACAACTTTTTTTAGTGAGAACATTTCATGAAAAGCTTAGGGCATTTAATGCACATAAAGTTTCTCTTTGCGTTGGAATTAATGTTTAAAGCTAAGGCCAAAGGACATTGCAGAAAGAATTTCAAACTATTCTCTTAGGGAAAACATCTTAATAGCAGTATCAAAGTTTTAAGTTTCTCTAAAGTTACTTACTACAAAAATGCCCTTCAACGCCATTTGATGCTCTCTCTTTTCGGTCAGCTCAGATTCCAACGTTGAAATTTTCATGGCTAAGCTTCCTTTTATACCATTTTCACAATACAGGTATACATATATGTGGGATGCATGTAACTGCCCAAGAATTCGCCTCTCTTTGGGGCTCTTCCGAAGCGCTTCTTTTTGGGGCTCTTCCGAAGCGCCTGGAGCAGTTTTGAAACAGTTTGGTGATAATGCACTTATTCATTCAAAATGAAAGTCCTGCTTTTGAAAGAGACATATCCGACGACTGCCGAAACGGAAAACCCAATTTGAAAAAGTGTGCTTCTAAGTTTTCTGGAACTGAGGCTACGTGTGGGTGTGTTCGACGGAAGTTTTACAGCTTTAACGGCTTGGCTTCAAACTGATTTTAAACGACGTTCTCAGTCTGTGTACACGATAACAGTAACGGGTCTATTGACAAGGTTGACGACTAAACCGATGTAGCGAGCTTATGAAGCTGACTTTTCAAGCTTTAGCTCTTCGTCGATCAATGTTTTTTTTTTTTTTTTTTTTTTTTGAACTTTTACCAACTTCAAGTTGATACCCTGCTTAACTTTAGAGGCAGTCATTGAAGTGGAACATCCAGAAACAGGTCCGGGACACTGACAAATATTTAAGCTATTTGGTCTCAAACTTTTACGTATTTCCAAATAGTTGAACGATGATTGCCAATTACTTGAACTAAATGAGATGAACATAAAAGTGTCAAACGCATAAAATTAAACTAGTCAAGGATGTGTAAAAAAAAGGGTAACGCGAATCCTTGAGCGGTAGTAGATGTCATAACGTTAAAGGAATGCAAAGAAAATAAATTTAAACGCGAACGAACCTACGCCAACTGTTACAAAGTATCATTTTTCACCTCTCGCAACAAGCAGGCACTACGACACTGCTTAAAAATTGGCCTGCTACATGTATGTGACGTGGATAGGAGAGGTGAAAACCCTGGCAGCAAATAAAAGCACCTTACACTATTGCCGATGATCATGATTTTGAAGAGCTTGTTGGCGAAAACAGCCCAACTAAAAGAACACCGTACTGACGTCATGAAGAGCTTATCCCACGCGAGCAAAAAATGTTTTAATATGTTTTATACATGTATGCTTTCAACCGGTTTCGCCTTGTTCTCAGAAACATTCGAAAAAAAGTGTCTCGGCTTGAAGTCTGAGAAATATCCCTGGTAGCTGCTGAAAGTTTTGTGCTATTGTTCTTTTGCACTTTTTTGCAGGCAAAAACTAAGAACAGACTAAGAGCGGAAGCAGTCCCACCTCGTCTCTTTTTATGATACAGCTTGTTGCCGTGACATTCAGTCTGACCTAGGCCGCTGTGCATTGATAGATAAATGTGCATGGTTGAGAGTCCTTTTAAGTATTTAAGTGAAATCATTTTTATTTGTATCGCACGGAAACTTCCTCTGTGACTTATTTCGTTAAGTGCTATATGTTTTCCTTATACAATAAGTCTTGATAAAATACGAGTGAGAGATAAGGCTCGTTTATTTGGGCTTCCTTTATTTATTGAGCAGCGGGGCTCGTCTTCCCGTTTGTGGTCATCACACAATACCGCGGACCGCTGAATAAATATGAAAATAGAAGTTAATTAATTAATTAAGCAATCTACTCAATACAGGTTATTATCTAGTGACCACAGGTTCCTGCATGTATACTTTTTTAGCTAAAGGAACTCTTTTTGGCTTTTTCCTCTCCTGTCGCGACGTTTATAGAAACAGTATTTTCTCTAAGAGCATGACATCCGCAGTGAAGTAAGCTTATGTCGTTCACAAATTATTGTTTTAATTTTCGATCGTGTCGTCTTCTGTCGACTAAACTTGGGGCTAGTTCAACACCGGTTTGCTGAAAAGGGACGTATTTAAAGCGCTAAGATACCTCTGTTTATCATACATAGCGACTCCAAATCCTTAAGCCTATATCATTTGTACTTGACGCTTAACTTTGCGTAATCGGCTTCTTCCCGGGGATGTGGAGTTGAAAAGAAGGGAAGTAGCCTGCTATTTAACCCCCCAAATCCGACACTGCTCTACCACTGAAAACTATTAATACATTTTTTGTCTTGACTTTTCTTTGCTGATCAAATATACAAAATGTGCATTACAACCCACCTAACTTGATTTGTAATGGCTATTAGGGGTAATTCTTATGCTACGGTATTAAATTATTTATATACTGACATATTAATTACAGTATTAGCGGAAAAGAGAGGTTAAACATTGTATGTGATTCAATTCATTTTAGAATAGGAAGTAGTTAATTTGATGCATTCGTCAATAGTCGTCCTGACAGCTAGCGGTTCCGCTTTAACTTGACCCTAATGATCTCAAGTAGGAAAACAATTAATTGTTTAAAAACAATCACTTAGAGCGAAGAAATTTATTTAAAAAATTGAGCCTCCGACAGAAAAGTGAAGAAATTAAAAGAAAGATATAATGAAAACAGCGTAACTACACAGAACATGAATGACGAGTAAACTATAACGCACATCTTTGTCGGAAGACAGCAAAATTTAAAAACAGGCGCAGCGGAAACTTCGTTGTTCATTCATGAAAATGACATGTGCGTTGGCGGGGAAGTCGAAACACTTACGCCCGATATTGACACAGAAAATGATCATATTTTCTGAGTCAGTCAAGGTTTGTGCATCTTGAAAAGTTTAGCTCATCTTTGTTGCGCATAAAATAGGTGATTCGAGTCGCCCAAGACAAAAGATTTCATAGTCATATCTATGCAAAAATTTGCTTTTCAAGAGACTCTTATGCAAAAGATTGTTTATAGAAAAGAAAGTAACTAGTCTGAGAGTTAGTTATGATCTTGGTTTAGGTTCTGAACAAAAGTAAATTGAATTGTAAATTGAAGAGAAGCGAAATTTACTTCTAAACTCATGGATTGAGAGTAAAGGACCTCGGAGGTGTTAGAAATAAAGAGGTTTGCAAGATTTTAATAAGGTTGAGAATTCTCCTCATCACGCATCAATGTGTGATGAACTCGATACAACCCAAAACAAGCTTAATGTTTTATTATTATTTTTTTTTATTTTATAACTGTTCTGTGTATAGTCGCAGGAATAGGCGTTCAGTTTGACAAGTACATGACTGAGGGGGACATGGGGGGGGGGGGAGGGGGGGGGGGTTCTGAACACCGCAACACCGCAAGAAAAGTGAACGAAACACCGTCACCGCAACAGGTATTTTTAGCGCCATGATTCGTTCATCTACACTTAAAATAATACTTTTATACCTCAACAATTTTCCACAAAATAAACACATCACAACGCTTTTCATTGTGCATATGTCGATACTACTGATGCCTGTAAATCAGTTTTGTTGCTCTTGTGAAGAAACCTTGCGCGAAGCTAGGAAGCGGACGAAGAAAAAAGAGAGGACCCTTGAAAGATGGCCTTTACCCCAGATCCCTCTCTTCTTTTACTTCGCTCACTTTTCTTGGTGTATAAACCCACTGACTGAAGCCCTATCTTGACTGAAAGTATTGCTTTCCGGAGCTTGCTACGTTTGCGTTCGATATTGATAATCGAAAAAATATTTGAAAAAAATAGGAGGTGTAGAAAGTCGCAGGACCTTGGAGCGGGGGAAGACTGGTATCAGAATGACCTGGAGACGAAGCCGAATAGCAAAAGGAAAAAAATAATAGACGTGTGTAATTTACAAAGTTTCCTTTAATAGCTTAGAAAGCCTTCTTTCTTCCCTGCCGACGCGACGTCTGAATATATTTTGTGGCCGGTAGTTTTTGCCACCTTTTCCTTTCTTCGAAGAAGAAAGCTGCGCAGTCAATAATACATTATATTCGGCCTTGGCGTTTCCAGAATTTCCAGGATTGTTTCTGTCCTCGCTCCTCCACGTGTCTACCGAACACTGAGCTCCGGGTGGCAGAGGTCGAGTTACTTGTCAAGTTACGTATAAATGAAAGATTGGCAGCCGAAGCATTTTGAAGATTGACTAGAAAGTGATGGTCTGTATTTTGTTACAAATTATTAACCTCAATGGTACGTGTTTGTTATAAATTAGCATGGATTAACGAAGTTAGGTCAAATTTAGGTTTGAGAAAGATAAATCAAAACACCACAGCACCGCAAACAATTTCATTTCACCGAACACCGCGGCGTGAAAAACGCAAACATCGCACACCGTAGGGTTTGAGATCACCGCAACACCGCCAGTTGAGATTTTATTCACCGCATCACCGCATTAAAATAACATCAACACCGCAACACCGCAAATCCCCATGTCCCCCTCAGAAAGGTAACTCATGAAAAAGTAATGTATCTGAAAACAAAAGAACTAAAGTTGGATTCAGTTAGACGTTGTTTACATTTTTCTTAATCAGCACACGATTTTCGTTAGCGAAGGTAGAATGCTCCAGATTAATCACAACCGTCCCAAGTTCACGTCTCGAGAAAGCGTTCGAGCTATCTTTGCCATCACTGTTTTCGTCTTATGAACGGAATAACAGTGATGGCAAAGAAAGCCCAAATCGGCAGAGATCACAAAAAATCACAACGGACACACAAGAAATGAGTAAGTTTTATTAATCTTATGTGTAAAATGTTCATAATTGACCGTATTTCGTTCCCAATACATTCCCTCATAAATTGTTCAAATTTTCAACGGCTCCTCGCGTAACGTAACGCTGCGTCAGTTCAGAATCACTAAGCATCATACCGCCCTGGACTCACACAACGTGCACTTAACGCTTTCATGAATAAACTCGTAGTACATGTCTGAGAATTCATTTATTTTTCGCTTTTCTCGAGACGTGAGCTTGGGACGCCGGTGGATTAATTGACTGCAAATCTGGTATTCTTTTAGCTCGATCAAAAACTGAAACACTCATGATGCTAATGTAGCAAATATAATTGGGTTTGTTGAGGCTTGAAATTATACATTCTCCATTATACGCATGTACAAAATGTCACCCACGATTAACGCATTATTTTAGGCCTGAACGGGATCCCAACCCATCACCTCTGCGATACCGGTGGAGTGCTCTACCAACTGAGCTATCAAGCCAACTGTGCTGCTCATATTGTGGAGAATACAAGTGAATATACCCGGCATAGGCAATCGAATCCAATCGAACTGTATTTCAATCGAAGTTAAACGACCTAAATTGCACTCAGTCCATGGAGTTCGGCAATCGAACCAAATCGAAATCACACAAAAATAATTGGACAATCGAACTAAATCGAACTTTTAATTTCTAAAGTCATGATATTGGATTTGTGAACGTTCTAAATCGGGTTTTGACGCCGTTTTGAATGGCATTATTCAACAGTTTCGTTAACTTTCAATTCGTTTCAAAGTATAGTTTGTACGTGATGATAGATTGGCCTAAATTAAAGAAGCATGACCTTGCGCCTTTTATCAGAGCTAAACATAGAAAGAAAACATTTCATGCTAAATTCCTCAATACTGAGCGCCAGAAGGCACAATCAATACATCCTGCTGAGAAATATAACCGATCTTATAATGATCTTAAGTATGACACACTGTTTGTTTAGTAGCACTCTGTCATAGGAACACTTCGTGGAGGCGACAAACTTCAATTGCATCCATCAGAGCTATCATCAGGATGTCAGATCTTTGGTCCTGCGATTAAAATGCAGTTCTTAAGAAAAACAAGCGACTTTGGCGATTTGCCGACAAAAGTAGCGGAACAGGAAGTGGTGGCTCAACAACCGGGAGATTTCGGTTCCTTGAACATTCCACAACAATAAAACATCGATCAACCTCTTCCCTTAGAACTTAATCGCTATATGGAACATGGAGTTGTACTTCAACCAGAATTAATAAGTATATAGCGTTGTAATTCATTTTAAAACTTAGAAAAGAAAAGAGACCGGCAATCTGAGCAATCGGAAATGGAAATAAATAAACTGTACACTGTTCTAAACTGCAAACTGTTGGGTTTGTACCAGTTACGTCCCGTAAACGAGACATGGAAACAACCAGCTGGTTTAAAGCTATAAAGGAAAAGAAGACTCGTCAAGATGGCTATTTTAAAGTTCTGCTTATAATTTATCGTCATCTCTGTAATACTAGTCTCCTCCGCAGCCGTATTTTGGGATGTCACGCAACGCTCCCCCCAAAGAAACGGCTGCTCACATCCGAACCTCATTCTTTTCCTTTTGTGTTTGTGGTTTGTTTGCGCTCTGTTGAACAGACCAATCACATAATAGCAAAGTGTGAATGACGGAAGCTTTCGCGCGAAAAGGTCTGCGGTGCGAACACGCGAGGGATTTCTGGCTTTTGTTTCACGCCGCACGTCGCCAAAAATAGGCGGTGTTCGTAGGTTACGATCATGACGGACGAAAAAAATTGTAAATGAAAGTCCTAAGTACAAGTGCTTCATGTGTTCATCGCTATGTTCAGCTATAAATGAGACAATACATATTTTCTCGAAATGTCAAATTGTAAGCGTCAATCAAGGGCCAAACGCTTCCTACAGATTGTAATCAGGCCGGAAAGAGCGGCATTCAGAACTCGATGTCAACAAATCGAGCGAAGCTACTTGATTTCCTGGTTCCTTTATGAAGTTAAAATAGATATCTTCCTTCTCGACAGTAATTTTTTGAGTTGAAAGCTTCTAATAATTAACTTGAACTTTGAAGAGTCTTCAGCTACATAGAAAGCTCGTGCAAGCGTCGCCGGTATTTTTCGGCGTCCTTAAACAAAAGCCGGAAATCTGTATGTTTATTTGTGACATCTCCCACTACGGGATACAAAGATAAAAAACATTCCCAGATTGGACAAGTTTCAAAGGGCGAATTTGGCGCGAAAACGTTCTTGAAAATGGAACGGAAGCAGTGATTGGCTAATTTCGTGAAAGGAATGTTGTTCGGATGTGAGCAGCCGTTTCTTTGGGGGGAGCGTTGCGTGACATCCCAAAAAGCGGCTGCGGAGGAGACTACTGTAATACCGGATCATCTTTAAGATGGTTGAAGTAAAGTGCTGTTCAGTGATTTGTGACTGGAACTCTTTTACAGTTACGTGATCGTAACTGAACGATGGCCAATTCCTACATACATGTGAATATTAAATATCCTTCAAACTGTGGAGAAAAATATAAAGACATGATTGATCATCGCAGTTATAAACACAGCTTAAGCAGCTGTGAAATTTAAGCCTGGAAAAAATTTAGGCTTGAACATGATACGAACTCACGACTTCTGCGATACTGCAACTGAGCTATCAAGCCAACTGGGAGCTGGTCACTTTGTGAGTTCGTAATATACCCGTAGATGTGACACCTACATAGTTCATAAACTGCAAACCTCCTGGTTCTTATTCACAGCTTTTGAAAGGAATGCGTAGGCCTTGATAAGAATACAAAAAAGTAACTCATAAAAAAGTGGTGTGAAGATACAAGGACGAAAAGTGAAATCAGTTAGACGTTGTTTACATTTTGCTTAATTAGCATACGACTTCCATTAGAGAAGGTAGAATGCTCCAGATGGGGTTAGCTCGATCAAAAATAGAAACACTCATGATGCTAAAAAGGCAAATATAACTGGATTCGATGAGGCTTGAAATTACCTTCCCCACAAGTATGTGCAAAATATCACGCATGACTAACGCATTGTTTTAATGGTTCATCGCAATGTTCGAAATTTTACATTCCTTACATATCAGTCTTTTCAGTCATCCAAGATCAATTTGATTTTATGAGTTTAATAGTTTTATTTTCACATCATTGAGTGGAAACTTCCTGCACTCTAAAATCATTCGGAAATGCGACTGCGATTTAAGAGCCATTGCCTGTAAATATGGAGAATCCGACGACAGGTAGGAAAATTCGGATAGTTGAAGTAAAGTGCTGTTCAGTACCTACCTACCTACCTACCTACCTACCTACCTACCTACCTACCTACCTACCTACCTACCTACCTACCTACCTACCTACCTACCTACCTACATACATATATTTTTATTTTTGTTTTCAAGTTAAAATTACAATTATAACATGCCCGCGGATAGCTGAGCTAATCTAGGCGGGTCATGTTTACACGAATTATGAATATACAACTAGGTACAACTAAAATACAACTGAAGGCAACAAGCCAGAACTAAAGAGACTAAAGTTGATAACAATGACTAGAGACAACTAATAAACTAATAAACAGTATTACAAATAATAACTAGACCTCTAAGAGCGTTTACTCGGGCTTCGTACCACAGTATCAAATCGTACTTAACGAAAACGCGTGTTGGACACAATGAAAGCAAAAAAAAAAAAAAAAAAAAAAAAAGAATCACGATATTTTAGCACAAGAGTTCCGCTTAGATATCTACTATTCAAGTTGCTTCGTTGAGTATCCTCCTCATCCTATTGCAAGTTGTGAGTTTAAACCATTTTGGTTCAGGAATGAAGCACACATGCCTTCGCATTGATGGAGAAGTTGTTTGCATAGGATTTTCGAGGTCTTTTTACAACTTATGGTGATTACTTTGTACATGCTATCAGAAATTGTACGAAGTTTGTTTGCTGGTCGTGGCGATCCGAGTAAATTGTGTAGCTGAAGATCTTTGCCGTGTTGCGATCTTAAACCCTTTTCAACAGTCATATCTCCTTTGGATAGCAAATAATCCCTTTCGAGAGAGCCAAAACGAATCATGATAAACTCCTTCGCGAAAACAACAGTCCTGTGACTAGGCTCAAATTGCATTGCACATAATTTGCATAAACCTTCAAGTTGTGTATTTTGCGGATAACTTCCAAGAATTTGCGACCCTTAACGCAGTTTATGAAGAAATATTCAAGCTACATATTTTTGTTGAATGAAGGCAGGGGTATTTTTAAAAAGGACTCTCATTTATAACGGAAGATGCGGCATTCTGTTTTGCTATTTATTTTGGTTTCATGCTCGTCTAGTTCAGGTCACGCAGCACGATTTTCTTTTGCAGTCAGACACAGTTTTCTAAAAGAATTGGCGATTGCTAAGACTGCTAAATATATTTGAACTACTAGAGAAATAACTGGCTAAACTATCGTCAATGCAGATTTTCCTTAGGACTTAGCAAGAACATTGGTTCGTCAATAATCCCGCACAATTCTCCCGCAAAATGTGCCTCCAAATTCACACGTTATTTTTTTTTCCTGCACCCTACTAGAAAGCCAACTAACTTGGAGGTAAGATATTTAATTCAGTTACCGAAAGTCCTATCTTTACAGCTTTGGAGATCGACATATTTTGCGCGGTGCAAGAAACAAGTCGGCATGTTTTTAATGAGCTACAAGTCCAAAAACGTTTTCGTATTTAGCTCGTTTTATTGCAATATGATTTGTTTTACTGCAATGTTCTAAATAATAACAGCAGTAGCCACATACCGTCATTGACTGCCTATTTTTTTTTGCCAGTGGTTTCGTATGACCACGCATTGTTTCAGTGGTTCATCGCAATGTTCGAAATTTGACAGAGTTCATTGGATTTCTACGCGTACACGCGATGGCCGAAACTCCGGACCCCGTCCAATTATAGTGAAACTCTCCACTTATCAAGACAAGAACTTCATAAAGTCGTAATCCAAAACCCTCTCAAAAGCACCAACATTAGAATATCCGACGACTTTTCAAAAGAAGTGGAAAAGATAAGAAGGAAGTCATACTCCGTTCTCAAGGCAGGCAAACGTGAAAAGGAAGAAGTTAAGCTTTTAATCAAAAGCTAAGAGGTTTTAATCAACGGCTCACTCTACCGAAGACCGAAGACAGTTCTTTTTCCTCTGCACGGATGTTTAATGAACAATTAGTTTTAAGTATGTTTATTTGACTCTCTTACTCCACCGTACAGCTCAACCATTGTTTGATTGCTGCCGCTAGTACTCCTATTTTGACCCAGTCAGTAAACGCCGCACAAAAGCATACTGAAGTCTGAAGTAGTGAGTAGCTTGTGTTGTGTGTGTTGCTGTATTTCTGTTGCAAGTATGTTCAAATGTATTTATCTATCTAACTTTAACTCGGTCAACAAAAGAAAATTAGTACTAAGTTATGATATCTCTCCGCACAGTGAGAACTATAGTATAAACAAGGGCTTTATTTTTTTTTAGAATATTGTGACTTCGCCTTCTGCAGAGATTCTAACTGTATAAAATTATATCGATTAATATAAGAGGGTTAAACAGTTCAAGAAAGCGAAGACAGGTGTTTCGCTGCTTACATGAGCAAAAATCGGATATAATTTTTTGCAAGAAAGTTATTCCTAGCTCGATACTATCGGAAGATGGGAGACGGAATGGGGAGGCAAAATCGTATCTAGCCATGGGTCGTCTCAGAGCAGAGGAGTTATGATTCTTTTTAAACCGTGGCTTGACGTAGACATTGAAAAAATTGCCTCAGATGATCACGGGAGATATATTTTAGTAGAGATTGTTATTGATGAGACAAAAGTTGTTGTTCCGATAGAAAACGAAGAATCCAAACCGAAGAATAACTCGCAATCGTATAACAGTAGATTTTATTCGATCTGAAATCAATATTGTAGAGACATATTCTAGTTTCTAAATGTAATCAAGTAATTAATAAGTGAACAAGGAAAAAAGCGAAATATATGCCCGCGACAACCAAACGTTAATAAAGCGAAACCATGCGGTTCGTAATACAAACTTAAGTACAGATCACTGATGGTCTATAGGTAACAAAAATTAAAGACTAAATTAACAATTCAAGGGTAATTTCTCATTAACTTACTTCTATGGCGAGTTTTCTTAAATGTCCTTGAATATGATAAGCATAAATCCGAGCAGCAGCTAAAATGATAAACACTTTGATCCTTTCAGTACGGCTGTCGGTAAAAAAAGTGAACGAAACTAAACTACTCAATCCAATTTTGAACAAAACATGCACTCTTGCGATTCCTTTCAGGCGTGTGCGGTTTTCGATTTTCCTGTTTTTGTTAGCTAAACTAAATTCTTCGCATAGTTCATTGACTATCTTAACAGTTGTACTGGTTAATGTTTATGCACCAAACGATCCAAACCGGCAGGTTGTATTCCTAAGGGGGCTTTCAAATCTTGTGTTAGGGGGCGATTTTAATTGCGTAATGGGCACTTTAGACAAAAGAGGAGGCAAACCTGTTAACATTAGAAAAGCATCGACTATTGAACTCAAGGCTTTGATTAAAACACACGATTTTTAACCAGTCAACACGCTTATTTTCTAAGGGCTGTTTTCTAATATTATAGAAAATGAAAAAGGTTGCCTCCCCATCCTGCCCTTCCCGCTTTCGGAAAAGCTGTGGAAACACTCGTCTGCGGCTCGTGTTCCCACAGCATTTCTCGTTCTCTTCAGTAAACTTCCACTTGTGTTTCTATAACTCGATAGAAACATGGTAGATGTTTTCTATTTCTTAAATAGGATTGAATATATTCCACGGTCGCTTATTGACCGTCGGATCAGAAAAGAATGTCAGGAAACGTGATAATTGATAGAATATGAGTGAGAGGTCAGACTTGTCCTTGCGGGCTTGTTTTATGGTAGTCTTCCGTTGAAGTCGCACGAAACTCTCCTCGCCGAGGAAGCGTTGAGAGACGACAGGGGACTATAGAATAAAGCGATTTAAAAAGGACTTAAATAAACCGGCTAGATCTAGTTTTAAAAGAGATCCAGCTTGATATGGTTCAGGTTATGTTGTCATCTAACATTTCTCACGGAACTTATTATGCATGAATAACTCAAAATGATGACTATTTTTATAATTTTTCTGCTTGCAGTCCTACATTATGAGAGTCAGTGATCTTGCCCATCAAGATCAAAACATTCACAAATCATCACTTTTTAAATTTTGGTCTTCCACACAAGATAAACGTGAGTACATTTTAAGAAATCTTGATCAGTGAAAACTGCAGCACGTGCTCCGCACTAAATCAAAATCCATGGTACTTGAGTTGGGCGTAGATAAAATCAGGAACACGGTACACTCCCTAAAATCACGAGACACGCGGAGACACTAAAAATGACATGAAAAAAAAAAAAGTTAAATAAGTCTATAGATAATCTTTACTCAACGCAGGTTATTATCCTGTAGCCACAGTTTGCCTGCATGCGTACAGTAAAGGAGCTCTTTACGGTTAGTTGCTCTCCTATCGCGACTTTTTCCTCCAAATTTGTTCTGAGAGCATAATGTCCGCTTGAGGAGAGCCTGAGTCGTGCAAAAATAGCTATCATTATAATTTGAAATCTCGTCGTCTTCTGTCAGGTCAGACTTGCGGCTATTTCCACTCTTGTTTCAGTGCTGAAAAGGGAAGTAGTTTACGCTTTAAGACCTCTGTTCAATATACATAGCTTAAGCATTTGTCACTATTCCGGCATGTTAAATAATTGTTTCATGCTTAGCGTGCGGTATATCGAGTTATTGATGAACGCGGAAAGTTTGGAGAGCACGAAAGAAGCGTACGTCGGAGTTGCTCGAGGCGATAGCCGAGAGCAATTCTAGCTTCGTGAGTACTTTTCAAACTTCCCAAGTGCATCAATATCTCGATATACGCACAGCTAAAAGTGTGAACCAATTCTTTTATAACATGGCGACAACAACTTGGGCGCTAAAACATGTTTTATTTGTCCTCACAGTGCACGGTGAAGGAAACAAAGGTCATCAGGATCCTAAGAGCGTTTTCCTCGGGCTCGGTATGGCAACATCAAATCGCACTTTACAAGCTTATTGAACACAATAAAAACAAATAGAAGAATCAGGATATTTTACCACAAGAGTTACGCTTTGATATTTACTATTCAAATTGCTTCGTTGAGTGTCCTCTCCAGTCCATAGACCTTTTTCGCTTGGGCGGTTTGTTGTCCCATTACAGACCACGTGATATTCTCTAGAGAATTGCTCTTTTATCCATCTAAAAATTATTTATTCATATACACGCAACTATTTAAAAATTTTAAAGGAAGAATTCTCAAGAGTATCATCACATGGTCTGAAATGGGACAACAAACCGCCCTGTCGAAAAAGGTCTATTGCGTGATGCTTGTAGAATTCACCCGAGCATAGCCGGGTTTTCCGTCACTGCAGTCAGGTGGAAAACGGTCGACTTTTTGCGACTTCGGCATTCTTGTTCCGCGCTGACAAAAAGTCGACTACTGGAGAAAGGATGTCCGCGAATCACCGTTGCTAATCGTATTCCAGTGCCTTGCAGTTCACGGTTGTTTTAAGTTTCGCTTATCCAGTCAGAACCCACTTTAACAATTCTTGCTATCAAGCAAACCTAGTGACCCTTTTCGTGTTTCAGCCAAGTTGACAATTTAACTGGCTTCCCAGAGCAGCTATCACCGTACGTCAGTCGTGAGTGAAAAAACTCTGAGTTAGAGAATATGGAGGCCTCACAAAACTTTCCTTTTCAAGTAGTTTTCGTCGTCGTTTGACAATATAGGTTCTAAATGGCAGACTATGTTCTCAATTCTACGTAAAGGCTTTCTAACAATTTCTGCTAAAACGCCGTCGCGTGGAAGGTAGAGACGACGGGGTGTTGATGCTAGAATAACATATCATGGCACTACAACGTTGAGTAAAATAACAAAAAAAAAACCCTCATACTGAAGGGCTTAGCCGACATGGTATTTTAATCATTCTATTTAACTTGTTTTTTTTAATCATTGATGTATTTTTACTTTGCAAACTACTTAGTAGTTTGCAAAGTAAAAATAACAACAATGATTAAAAACTTTTAAAATACCATTTATCTGTTTGTTTTGACTTATTTGGGTTGAAATATTTGTGAAGTCGCCCTTTTTAAAATGTTAAATTGGCAAGAACATAAACGTGTCATCCTGACCGACGGTTGACCTTTTTCGACTTACTGAAGTGGAGCGAAGAAAGTGCACTTCCAGAGATGCTTCGACATAATTATGCAATCCTATAAGGTGACCGAACACAGTTTTTGATACCTGTGTTTCATTCACCTTTTTCTCTAAAACCCTTAATCCTTTGTTAGCCAGAAATGGCAACACGCAAGTTAAAAACACAAACTTCAATTTTCAAGCTGACTTATGCGCCGTTGCATGCCTTTGCTATCCGGTTTTCGGCTCTTGTTTCAGGCGCACACTGAAAAGTGGGAATTAAGGTAAGCTACTTTAATTTAGAACTTGACAGTATTTATACTTCCTAAGACCGATTGTAAATATACGAACTGAGCTTCCTAGGCAGACGCTCTTAGGGTTCGTCACGGGAAATTTGTTAGCTACTTCGCATATTTGCTAGCCAATTTCAGATAAGACTGAAGCTTTGTAATGATTTTTCCCCTTGGAGCAAGGTTTCTTAAGTGTTACATATGGTTAACACTCGAGTTCCAATCCAGTGGATCCCAAAGTTCGATTTTAGGATCCGTCGGCTTTTTTTCGTTTTTTTTTTTTTTTTAAGTCAGTGGTCCTTTTTTTTTCTTTTACCCCTTTTCTCGGTGAAGAACATCCATGTACTTATTTTAGCTTTGAAACCAATAAGAACACCGTTTTGATGTTACGCGACCTTGGTGTTTCGCATAATAGAATCGCATATGATGGCTTCAATGATGTGTGTATGTAATTCATAAAAAAATCCTTGATTTCTCTGAAGATCTTTCGCAGCTACACTGCGAGCATAGTCGCTTCGACCTTATTCAACGCCTATTGTGATTTGTCAAATACCCGGACACTTGAACTAGCGGCGCTGAGTCGCGTGAAGCAGACAGCTTTCGTCTTCAGGCGACAAGCAAAACATGTTTGGCAACGTAGAGTGGCTCAATCGAGAATGGGTAAATCCATCGGAGCAATGCAGTTCATGTAGTGCAGCTCTTCTTGTACCTCATGTCGTATGCACCAAAAGTCATTCCAGATTGAGATACAAACGAACTGAAAATAAGACACGATTAATTTGGTTTTCCTCCTTATTTTTTCTTTAAAAAAACTGCTATTGACGAGTATTGCCAGAAGTCAATTAAGTAACTAGAGTAACCCGTGAGCCACACATGTCCGCAATGCGCACATGGTATTTAAATCACTGCATTTAATTTGTTTGTTTAAGTAGTTTGCAAGGGAAACATAACAACAATGATTAAAAACTTTAAAAATGCCATTTATTTGTTTGTTTGACTCTTTTTCGTTGAAATATTAGTAAAGTCGAACTTTAAACATTGCAAGGGCATAAAGGTGTCTTCCCGATCGACAGTTGAATTTTTTCGAGTTTTTTCACGCCAAGGAAGCGTACGTTACGAGACGACGGTGATCTTTCACCGCATTGCAAACAGGGAAGAATTTACGAAAGCCTTTCGCTTCCATAGGCGACTGTCAAGTTAGAAACACAAAATATTTTTTCTGCAAAAGCTTTTCGCCTGTTGTAATAACTCTGGAAAAAGTTCTAAAAGGAATTTACAACATCGTGGCGTCTCATTTTACACTCGCAGTCTTTGTGGTTCAGTGTGAGATTTGAAAGAAAGTTGTATTCGCTCGGGGGCTGCAATGATTTTACTTAATGAAGCAAGCTATCTAACTCTCCAGTCTCTCACAGATCACACAAGAAGAAGAAGAAAAAAAACGGTGGCACCCCAGCTAACTACGCCGTAGTTCGATTTTTCTACACAGTGGATTGTTTCTTCGTGCACGAGCTTCATTATTTGCAGATGTTTTGTCATTGTCGCGTAATCTGCCAGCAGACTATGAAGTTAGCATGATCAAAAGGGCTTATTAAGCGATGACGTAGTCAGAGCTTATAAGTTGGCACGCACCGCATTCTTTTGGATAGGCAGCGTAGAGCTTTTGTCGCACTGCGCTTATGTCGCGCACGACTCGCCGCTCTGTGGGAGGGAAATACAGTCTAGGAGGTAGCAAATAAGCACTGTGTGAGCATTGTATGAGCACCGAAATATCTGAACTGAACTTATGTGTGTGGGAAACGCGATAGGTCAAGGTTCTACATTAAATTTACGTGTTGGTGAGCTTTGTTTAGGGCTGAAGTAAATATATCTGGGCTGAAATAGTGGTGAAATTGTACTAGAAGAAGAACATTGTGTGTTTGGGACACGCGATTGGTCAAGGGTGGTACATTTAATTTACGTATTGGAGAGCTTTGTTTAGGGCTGAACTAAACATATTTGTGGGCTGAAATATTTGTGAAATTTAACTAGAATTGAAGAAAAGAATTGAAGAAGTTCGCTGTTAAAGCAGTTGAGATAGCAGAAAGCAATGGAGAATAGTGTAGGTAACGAAAAGGTGAGCTAGCTGAAGTTTTTTTCTTGATCAGAATTGGTTAATGTAGCTTGGATTATGGTGTTGTGCTTTATGCAATATCGGATAAATTTGCGCTCACCGGCAAACTGATAATACGAACACATCATTTATACATACAACTTTAGATCTACAAGCAATTTGCACACGCGATAGGTCAAGGATCAACAATAAATTTACGTATTGGTGAGCGCTGTTTAGCCCGGACTTTTTGCTGTCTTAAGGTGAATTCAATTGAATGAGCACTGTCAGAGCAGTGTATGAGCACTGAAATGTCTGAACTTATCTGTGAAACGTGAAATAAACTGTATTGGTGAAAGTCTGGATCCGCCACTGGATTTCTCTTGGGGACATCTATCACAATATTCTTTTACATTGTTTTATTTCATAAAAATTTTTAAGTCTCACTACCGGCCATTTCGAAAAGTAAACAAAAGGGAAAAAGGTGAATTGCATTATTAAGTTCAAAGAGGAACAATTGAACAAAGGGAACAAGTAAGCTTGGACTCTCAAAACCCAACTATGCAAAGCTACTTACAATACAGCTACTTCCCACACAGGTTGTATCTTACTTTTACTTTTAATTAAGCTTAACCATCAGCCTGTCTGTTTATGTTCCAATTTTCATGGAACAATTTTAGAAACAGCACGTACACGTCGTCGCTTCTGCATGCATTGCATGCCATTTATTTTTCGTAAGACATGAACACGCTCGAGGTTGGCTCATGGTTCGTTCACGAGTATATCAATGTATCAGCAAACATAAATCCAGATCTGGTCTGAGTTGTTCAAAAATTAAAGGTGATATTGCTTGTTTACCATTTACCCAAATTATTATACATTGTAGTCGCCATCTGTCTTCTCATAGGCTAAAAGCCTACAGTTAATTCTGGGAAACAGCGCAACTTACAGATTATTCACTAATCTGCTATCCGTAGGTTGCGCGCGGAATGTTTGATTTCCAAGAGCAATGTCAAGTTCACGGACAGCGAAGTAAGAACATGGCTTGCCGAAAATAAACTGTGTTCGGTGCAATAATACGTTTGTCGTTGTTTTCTTTAAAACAATGTAGTGTTATGTTAGTGTTATCAGCATCAGTCTTCGGCGTCAGCTGATGACACTTACCTCGACCTTGATTATTCCGGATATATCACAAAAAAATTCATCTAATAATTGTTTAAAATCAGGAAATTTCGGATGAAATGTAAGTGAAGATTAATTTTGTGAAAACAGGATTTCTTTAAAGGTTGGCCAAAATTTCTAAAACGGAATTTCCGAATGGAAAATGTGCGTTCCATTCGCTAGCATTCACTAGTTCCAGGCCTTTTGGTTTGGATCGTCTTTAATCCTATCTTCCGAGAAAAAGTCGTGGAAATGGAACGAGCGCATCCCCGTGGAAATTTCCATTCGGGATTTAACGCATCCCGTTTACTACAACTATCAAGCGACCGCTTTTTCCGAGTAAATGGTAAACAACCATTGTCTCTAGATCTCTTCCCACAGCAAATGAGTTATCTTATGGATAGCGTTGAGAGCAAGCGCTGAGCATTTCGACCACGAACACGGCACTACGAACAAACAGTTTGACCTGCAGCAATCTCTTGCCCCTTCTTGCAGCTTGCGGTAAGATTCATAAACTCTAGCGGCCTCTTGTGGTTAGAATTTCTACTTCTTGTGTTTCGAAAGTTGGGAGTAAACCGCGAAAACACGACATGTTTCGTTCTTGCGACGGCTTGCGTGTTCTTGCGGCGCAAGAACCTCTTGCGTCACTTCTCGCGCGTGCATTACTTTAGGGATGTACTCTAGTTTAAATTTACGTATAAAGGGATAAAAATATAACCCTTTCAGTACGATGTTTTTTGTTTTTTGTTTTTTTTTTAATTGTCGCTCAAATCCCTGGCTCTTACAAGGGAACAAGTTTCACAGAAAAGATGTGGTTACGAGTACACTTCATTGGGGAGTGTTTTGTTTGAGGACGTCACTAAACAAGACGAAGAATAGTCCGTTTAGTAAATACAGTATTTCGCTTACGTTTCTGGCTTCTCTGATTGATCAATCCAGTGCAAGTACTTCTTCCTTGCTACAGTTTTCCATGTATTGCATGCTGCATGTGTAGCCAACTCCCTAATTGGACACAATAGAATTAGCTCAGAATCACGTACTAATTCGGTTTCCTGTTCAGGAACTTTCGGAAGGGGCAAAAAGGTGAATTTTTTGGCTGTTACAAATATAATATGCATATAAAAAGAGGCCTTTGTCATGCGAGCAGTATAAATAAAATGCCTCTAGGGGAGAAAGTTAACACACAGCGATTGATCTGGAGAAGCAAGGTGAAAAGATAGACGACTAAATGGAGTACAGGGGGATTCTTCTGGCAAGTATAATTGCGAGTTATTAAGTTAACAATATAAGATATATATCGCAAAGTTTTCTTAAAGTCATTTATTGCATGAGTACAAACTGGAACTGAGAGGTTATGTGTATTTTTACTATCATAGTTAACAAAGGGAACGACTCTGCACATCTTTTGTTTTATGTTCATAGACTTTGCGCGAGACAAAACTTTTGTCGATTAATCCACTCGAATACCAGCTCTTTATTTGAAGAACGGATATTTCTAAATAATTTGTCATGACAAATTCAATTCACCCTTGGGCGGAACGCACTGAGTGTTTTTATAGTAATTTTTCCGTGAGAGCATGAAAACTGTAAAGAGAAATATTTTGCATCACTTTCAAATTAGAGTTAATTACGCAGTAAATTCGGTTGTCCCAGAATATCGATCGAGCCTACTTTTTTATACTATATAATTCTTTGATGTTACCTGTCTTCAAAATTTCTGACAATTGTCCTTGACCGATGGAAGAAAGTTTCCAGAGGCTTTTCGCCAGATAAAGACATTTTTTGTTTATCAACTGTGGGACTGATTGCGGCCACTGTTGGCCACTCTTTTTTCTGAAATGTCTAGATCGATGCAGTTGGTGTCTCAATGCCAAACCTGCCTTATGTTATCATCTGTTACCTAAAAATTACAAGCACTCATGACCACGCATGAAAAGAGGAGAAACCCCTTTTCAAATTAACTTACTGCTAAGCCTAATTGAAAATTCTGCTTATACAACCGCGATTTGCACTAAAAAAAAGAACTCGTGAAACTTAAAACGTTCCTTTGAATACTTAACGTATGTGGAATAATTGCAAACTTCAGTCCCGACACAAATATCGAACGAGAAAATTATGAAAGAGCACCTTTGTAAAGGTAAAAGGTTCAATCCAAAATGAAAATCTGACAAAGGAAGTTGTAGTAGGACATGCAGCTCCAATAAAAACGTCGTAAACGGGTGAAAGAAAGAAACCTCTGAATTTATTGTTAAGTTGAAAAGAAACTGACTATTGGTTTTAAGAGTGATTTTCTGAGAGTGTAGAGAATCGGAAGACAGTCACGAAAAATCGATTCTTCTTTTATTTCGCCAAAACATACCTTTGGGTGAACTTATTCAAGGAAGAAATAGTTTAAGGTCCCAACGATTTATTTTACGGCCAAATTGAAGAAAGTTCGAAATTTGCATATAATGGCGGTTTTCGCGGCTCAAAATATTCAGAATTTCACGCTTCTTTACGAATACAGCGGGGGCGTAAAAACAATCCCATGAAAACAAAACTTGGCTCAAGTATTATTTCATTCATATACTTTAAAATCGTGTAACAAGTTTCTTGAAGTTTTGCTTGTAGCTTTTTAACGAAGGGTATTTGTACAGCCGCCATTTGTGTCTCTAATGGCAAGGAGCAAAAGGCCAACTTTGACTAGTATAAATGGCCTCTGCTATATGTTATTTGGTCAAAATATCTACATTTTAAGAAACCTTGGTTATTGTTTTTTTCACCCGAAAAGTTACAGCTCTGGAAATTAAAATGTTCCCCGTCAGTAAAATAAAATGTTAGGACATGTAAGCGAATTCAATTTTATGCAAATCACAAGGTTATTCTTTGGAAGTCAACGGTTTAAAATAGGAAACAACGACTCACCGTTAGTTGCCTTCCTTCTGCTGCTTTAGAGGCGATTTTAACTTCCCAGTATCCTTGTGAGCTGTTCTGTAAAATATTTCCAGTAAAACAGCAAGCATAAACCGCCATAAAATTCGACAAGGTCGGCAATGTTTATATTTGAGATGAGACATGTACACTGAGTGGCACACACATTCCTGGCTGTTTTCATCGTCTTGTTCAGTCGAGAGTCCTTTAAAAATATGATAGAATAAACGCTTCAAAGCGTAGTAAATTACTTTCTCATATCCATATGCCTCATTTCGACTCATGAGTAAATAAATCAGTCCCAATACGAGGATGGATTTAACGTTAAATCCGTGAGCCCCGCGTACATTACATTGCACATTTTCCAGCGCAGGATTTTAGTCATATCCTGCACGTATTTCTTGTGGGTGTTTTGTTGTTTACACCCTGCAGTAGGATCGTACTTTGTACTACCAATATTTAGTATGAAACAAGTTCCATCTTTGGATCTTGTACTTTAATCCTGACGAAGTCTCACTAGCAGACGAAACCAGTCGATTAATAAACTCAGTTGTCCAAGATCATTAGTTGCTGCTGCGTGCCGCCCACAAGTATTTTTACTCAAGCAGTGAGGCCTGGGTTTAAATTTCGGCTCCGTTTTTTTCTTTTTCTTTTTTTTTTTTTTTTCCACGCTCAGTCATAAATCGCCGTCTGGTCTCTAAAGCGCATGCGTCACCTTTGCATTCGTAAAGCACATGGAATTTGCAGAATTTTTCCTCGTGAAAAGTTAGCACGGATTCCATGATTTGTAGGGCGACGAAATCACATACAAACGAACACATCGTTGGAGGTAGACCAACACTAAAGGAAGTTAAACGTTTTCGGAACGGGTCGGTCTGCAAGCCTTACGACAGATCAATTTACGAGCGATCATTTTGAGTGAATTTATCAAGAATCATGTTATACTAAAGGAGCCATCAACCGGGGCTAGCAACTCTCCAACTTGATAAAATGCATCTTCAGAAGCGTCATCGTATTTTTAGACGTGATCGTGAACCAAGCAGAATCCCAGCACGAACTCAAGAACGTCTGAGCAACAAGAGCAGAATTTGTTTACGAATGTATCTGTTCGAGTACACCTAAATAAAACGCTCTGAGAAACTTCGTAAAGTATAATAAAGATAAAATCTCGAACTAAACGATATTCTCTCGTTATTTTCTTGTAACAGAGTTATGTGTCTTTACAAGAGTGAAACTCATGTAGCGAATTATTGTACATTAAAGCTGAAAGAAACTAATGTATGTTGACCCCAGCAAAACAATTCTTGCCTTGCACTGTCACGCAATCCCGGCTGACGCATTAAAAAATTTATCCGAAAACCATTTAGTGGATAAAATCAAGAAATTGTGATGTTATAGGAGTTTAATAAAGATGACACTCCTCTAATTTTAAGTCTGTGCGTTTTCCCAAGCTCAAATATTCGTCGAAATATTTTGCACAAATTTACAGAGACCAGTATGGAGCCGCCATGTTGGTGTACTTCCGCAGTACGTCAACATTGCGGCCGGAAAATAGTGTAAACATCTGGAACTTACTTTGGCTATCTAGGCTACTGATTATCTGTACTGAACAAACAAGCATTTACATAAGCACTTTTCCTAACACTTTAACTTCTGAATGGGCTAAAAATCACGAGATACGTATATGATTTCGACAAACGCGTTTGTAGGTGTATGTCACGCACCGCCATAACTATGAAATTCAAAATGTCTCGCTTGCTTGAGAAACGCAAATGACAACGACAAAGGCTAAGGAAAATAGACTGAAACGTTTATAGGCTGATATAAAGACCTTGACTCATTTCACACCCTAAAGACCTGCAAACGAGTAATAAGCTATTAATCGATACCAAGAAATGCAATCAAAAGCAGAATAGCTTAAGCTAAGCACATCAATTCGATTGAATTTCGTACAACTTCAAATGCAGAACATTTAGCTCAACTGTAATATAGCTAGTGCTTCTCAGTATAACGACTGCCTGGGTACACGCAGCAAAGCGTCTAGTTATTTTAAAATTAAAATTAATTTTTTTTAATATTTTAAAATTATTTTAAAATGTTAAAACATTTTAAATTATACACGGATTGGGTTCGATTGGGTTCGATTGAGTTCGATTTCGGAACTTTCGATTGACTATGCCGGGAGTTATATCTCTTGATATATTTGTTGCATCAAGCTGAAATTCTTCCTAATTATTATAAAACCCTTACCTTAAACATATTATTTTGATCTTGTGACGTGTCACGTTCTTATAACGGTAAATTGGAGAATTGGTGGTGAATTTTAATTGTAATGATTAACAAATGAGCGTTTTCGATGTAAATTTAATTTATTTACCTTGCTACGTTTAGAGTGATCTTCCTTGATTTCGTTTTTAGAAGAAATAAATGATCAAAAGTGGATTTTGCTGAATAAAAATGACTTTGACCCAATAGATTTTTTCTGCTAAAAGAGGGATGATCATCCCAAACGTTAGACTGAGGAAGGAAATGATTGACCCGCATCTGAAACTGCAGGTTTTTGTTAAATCATATTACTAGAAACCACCCCCAATCAAAGAAGCATGACCTTGCGCCTTTTATCAGAGTTAAACGTAGAAAGGAAATATCGCTTTACGTTAAATTCCTCAATACTGACCGCCAGACGTATGTTGTCAGAACGTACAATCAATACATGCTGTAGAGGAATATAACTGATCCAAGATCTTATTAGGCTCGATTTCCGCCGCTTTCTCGAGTCAGGTCTACGTTCCTCTCCGAGTTCGGGGGAGGAGCGCGGGCTCCTTTCTCGAACAGCGGCTGGTAATCGAGCCCAAGATCTTATCTGATGATCTCAAGTATGACTGCACACTGTTTGTTTAGTAGCACTCTCTCATGGGAACACTTCCTGGATGCGAAAAACTTCAGTTGCATCCATCAGAGCTATCATCAGGATGTCAGACCTTCGGTCCTGCGATTAAAATTCAATTCTTATGAAAAGCAAGCGACTTTGGCGATTTGCCGACAAAAGTAGCGATACAGGAACTGGTGGCTAAACAACCGGGAGATTTCGGTTTCCTCGAACATTCCACAACAATAAAACATCAATCAACCTCTTACCTTAGAACTTAAATCGCTATTTGGAACTTGAAGTTGTACTTCAACCACAATTAATAAGTATATAGCGTTGTAATCCATTTTCAAAAAAAGGAAAGAAAAGAGACCGGCAGTCTGAGCAATCGGAAATGGAAATAAATAAACTGTAAGCTGTTCTAAACTGTAAACTGTTGGGTTTGTACCAGTTACGTCCCGTAAGCGAGACGTAGAAACAACCAGCTGGTTTAAAGCTACAAAGGAAAAGAAGACTCACGAAGATGGCTATGTTTAAAGTTCTGCTTATAATTTATTGTTATCTCTGTAATACCGGATCATCTTTAAGATAGTTGAAGTAAACTGCTGTTCAGTGAGTTGTGACTGGAACTCTTTTACAGTTACGTAATCGTAACTGAACGATGGCCGATTCCTACATACATGTGAATATTAAATATCCTTCAAACTGTGGAGAAAAATATGAAGACATGATTGATCATCACAGTTATATACACAGCTTAAGCAGCTCTGAAATTTAAGCCTGAAAAAAAATTTAGGCTTGAACATGGTACGAACTCACGACTTCTGCGATACCGCAACTGAGCTATCAAGCCAACTGGGAGCTGGTCACTTTGTGAGTTCGTAATATACCCGTAGATGGTGATACCTACATAGTTCATAAACTACAAACCTCCTGGTTCTTATTTACAGCTTTTGAAAGGAATGCGTAGGCCTTGATAAGAATACAAAAAAGTAACTCATAAAAAAGTGGTGTGAAGACACAAGGACGAAAAGTGAAATCAGTTAGACGTTGTTTACATTTTGCTTAATTAGCATACGACTTTCGTTAGAGAAGGTAGAATGCTCCAGATGGGGTTAGCTCGATCAAAAATAGAAACGTTCATGATGCTAAAAAGGCAAATATAACTGGATTCGATGAGGCTTGAAAGTACCTTCCCCACAAGTATGTGCAAAATATCACGCATGACTAACGCATTGTTTCAATGGTTCATCGCAATGTTCGAAATTTTACATTCCTTACATATCAGTCTTTTCAGTCATCCAAGATCAATTTGATTTTATGAGTTTAATAGTTTTATTTTCACATCATCGAGTGGAAACTTCCTGCACTCTAAAATCATTCGGAAATGCGACTGCGATTTAAGAGCCATTGCCTGTAAATATGGAGAATCCGACGACAGGTAGGAAAATTCGGATTTTCTTTTATTGCGTCAAAAAACCCTTTTGGTGAACTATTTTCAGAAATATACCTCCAAAGTCCCAGCGAGTTCACATTTTTGTGAAATCTAGGAAAGTTCGAAATACCTCTCAATGAACCAAAATGGCCGATGGAATTTATGCAAAATTGTACATTTTTAACAGGCCAGTACAGAAAGAGGGGAACTTGGCTGGATTTCATATTCACACAGTTTGTAATCTACACCTTGATCATTCTTCGGAGCTAAAAGTTATCTTGAAGTAAGGACGTTTTGTCTACTTCTTGACCGTTTGAAAAATACAGCTATCGCAATTTAATTTACATGTAAAATTTCGACTGATTTTTGAGGCTCATAACTCTTCTAGTATACGAATCTCTTGACAAATAAAAGATTCTAAAGAAAGAGCTATGTTATGGGTATATCATATCTAAATAGCTAGTTTGACCCGTGAAAATTAAGGGTGCTAGACGTAAAGCTATAAAGGGTATTTTGCCTTGAAAAGTTGATCAGAACACAGGCCATTTCATCGAGACAGTTTTGTTAATTTTTGAGCCAGCGAGCCACGTGAGCCATACGAACCAGGACCACCAACTGCAGTTAAAAAAAAAATAGTAATAGCAAAAAAAAAACAAATTGTAAACCACAAGCTAACCAGGTAAATTATGCTAACCAAAGTGCTGTTAAGACTAAAAGAGTGCTAAAATGTACATGTAGGTTAACCGGTATGTCATTTAGGCTAACAAGAAAGCGAGCCATGCTTTAGATGTGGGGCTATAAAATCCCTACTGCTGATCGGCAATAACACAAAACGATTATCGATATCAGATGCAGAACAAAATTAATTAGTCGCATTTCAGTGTGTGAATTTATTATATATATGCAGTCCTCTTTGTAAAATAAGCTTGCCAGGCCGAGAGCACTAGATGCATTAGCAACATGATCTATTTTTATTCCTACAGTAAACGGTGGTCGCTAAACAATTTCGGTATCAGTTGAACTGTCGTAATTCATATCCATGTCTTTAGTCGGAGCCGCCAACCAGAAACACCTCATAGCCAGAATTGATTATCTTACGTTTTGTCTGCACCGGAAGTCTGTTTGCTTTGAGTAGTGTTCCTTAGTATTTCCTGCCTGGGTTTTAACTTCTCATTGAAGTTTTCTCACGTATGAAGACCGCAGTTATACAAAAACGATCCTTTTAAACTATTGCCTCATGTCAATTGAACGGCAAAACATAGTCCTCTCTATCCGCGTTTGCAAACAAGCAGGCACAAAAATATAACATCAGGCCAACTTCATTTTGAATATTGGTCTGATACTGATTGTAATTTCTCAGAGTTTGCTTGTTTGCTTGTTTTGTCGTAATCATATCTAGCCTAGATGAAGACGTCCGACTTCATTAACGAGCGATTAAGGAATCGGGAAATTGACATAAGAACGCAACATATTAAACTTCTTGTGGTCACAACAAGGCTATTAACTCAAGATAGGAGGCAAGTATCGATGAATAATGAAAGATGGTAAATTTGCAGCTCGATAATAAAATGGTAAAGATGAAATGTTCATTTGTCACGAGGGTAGGTCAAATAAAATCTGAGCCTCCGACAGGATTTGAACACAAACAGTGACCTTTTCCTAGCAGTATACAGGACGCGTGTCGCTTGTGAATCTAGTAAATGGCATAGCTTTTTACTCTTTTTCTGGCTAACGGCTAACCCCATTGAGACCTTCTCCGAGAGCAAGTAAAATTCTTTGCTATTTGAATCAGCCATATTTTCACACAATGTAGGATCTATATAAAGACCAAATTTCACATAAAAATTCAAAGAAACGAGGGAAAATAAACGAATAAATGAATAATCCAATGAATAAATGTTCCAAACAGCGATTTGAAGTTCTAAGGTAAGAGGTTGATCAATGTCTTATTGTTGAATGTTCAAGGAAACCGAAACCTCTCGGTTGTTGAGCCGCCAAAGATATTGAATAAATCGGAAACGTTACGTTGACTGTGAAACTTGTATAACACTTTTTCAGCACATAGTGCAACTTCTCAAAAACACATTGGTATAAATAACGGTACAAGGAACCATGCATTTCGACATAGCCATTAACCCGATTAAAAAAAGTTTTAAGAAAGTGGGCTAAATGGATAAAGCACCGTACATTTTTCTCGTAAGTACATATTTTGCTTGGGTAAAGGTAAAGTCTGCATGCGAGACAAGTGGCCCATCAGGCCGGAGCTTATCCCGGTTTCTGTAGCATGAAGCGACTAGGAGTATTTCTACTCCCCCCTGGATGGGATGCTAGTTCATCGCAGTGTTACCCCCAGCATTAAGTTCGCCGGTACCCATTTATACACCTGGGTGGAGAGAGGCACTGTGAGAGTAAAGTGTCTTGCCCAAGAACACAACACAATGTCCCCGGCCAGGGTTCGAACCCGAACCGCTCGATCCGGAGACGAGCGCACTAACCATGAGGCCACCGCGCCTCCCTTGGAATAGGAAATAATTTAAAACCATTTGTGTTATAATTTTCATTTCTAGTTTTCTTCTACCTTTTTTACCTTCGGTACAAATTTGATATTTTCCTTAGTTCTGCTGAAACGAAAATACCAACTTGTACCAAGGGTTATATTGACCCACAACATTAACATTTATAGCCTGTTAGCCACTCATTTCACTTGAGCAGTCCTTGATTAATGGTTTGTAGCTAAGGATGGGTAAGTGAGAAGGATTTCAGTCCTTGGCAGTATCTCGAAACAAGTGTCCTCTTATCTATACCATGTTCTGAAAACACCCCTTCAGTAGCGTGTGCTTGACTGAAACATGTGCATCCGTTTATTTGTAGATTGTAACCGGGCATACGTGCACAGCCATTGTATTGTAAACCATTGCAAACCTTTTGTACGTTTAGCGACGTTCTCTAGCCGTTGCCGTTGTGGTTCTCTTAAAACCCCTAATAAGTGGCCAAATTTTGCTTCGCAAACTTTAAAGCAAAACTGCCGCCAAGTGTTCCCAAAGCATTGTCTAGTTGTGAGAATTTCTTGGAATCATTCTGATGACTCTAAGGATAAATGGAAAGAATGTCAGTTGTGTTTCTTGTTTAAATTCAGACATGTTTAGTATAATTTTACAGTGCTAATCGGTTTTAGACCAATAATTGACTGATCAAATCATGGATGTTCTTCTTATTGGGGTGGCGAATGGTCCTTTCGCCGAATTTCATGGGTGTCGCAATCTCGGTTATGTGCGTCTCGCAGTCTCGTTTTTTTCACAAAGCTGTCACACAGTTTCGATTTTTTTTTTCAAGGCTAAGAAAGCCGCGAAGTACCGATTTGTTTATTTTTTTTTTATGTAAGCTTAAATGACATCTTAGAACCTGTACGTCTCGAGCTCGCATTTACAACACTTGGAAGTCTCGTTCTTTGAAGTCTCGGTCTTGCAACTGAAAAATGCTAGTCTCGCATTTACCGTTCACCACTACTTCTTGTTGAACACGCTTATAGTCTATACGTGTTAAAAAGTTGTCTAGGCATAGTAAAGCGTGCATTTAACCTAGTAGATTAAGCCCTGGTCCAACGACAGCTAACAATCAATAATAGTTGATGATGGTCAGTGATAGTTAAAAGTCGAGCTCACGTTTGACCACTACATACCGTAAAATCCCATGTTAAAGCTCCCAGGTTATAAGCCCCACCGGATATAAGCCCTTCCCTTTGCTAACAAAGATATTATTCCGGATATAAGCCCCCGCCCCTGATATAAGCCCATCTAATGTGTAAGTGCGTTCCTTTTGCGTTTCTTTAAAAAAATCAAAATTTTTAATCGAAAGTTCTGGGGTAATAACGTAATACCTTTGAATGTAATAGTATGTTATCCTTAATTCGTTTCTCAGATATGTTTTATCTCGTTTCGAAACATGTTTTTATTACGCTTATATGCCCCCCCCCCGGTTATAAGTCCCCCCGTTTACAAGTTACATGAGACCAGGGCTTTAATGTGGGATTTTACGGTACCATGCTCTATCACTGACTATCTCAGTACCATACAAGTCGATCTTGTCCAATTTCGTCATGATATTCGGTTATCGTCTTTCCGTTTGGCCACTCTCGAGGGCTTGAGTTCAAACTAAGCGGAGCAAAACAAAACTGCCGTTTTCCTATAAGAAGAATACTTAACACTTGTTAACGCAACGTTATTTTACTGTTTATAATTTACGCCGAGGGAGCATGATAGGCAGCGTTCGCTTGTTGCAAACTATCGTCGACAATGGTCAATTCGTTTTATGAGACGACCCTGCACGGAATCACGGTAGTTGTATTCATCACAACAGATAATATTATTATCTAGTCCAAGATGATTAACAAAACTACCATGATTTCCTGCAGGTGCATCTCATAGAGGGAATATAAATACGTTTTCGATATATTAAAATTCAGCTTGGCAGCGAGGGCTAGAGGACACAAACAAAGGAAATTGAAAGACCATGTTTATTCATTTCTTTTGTCTGTGTCCTCTAGGCCTCACTATCAAACGTGAATTTCAGTATATCGAAAGTGGCCTATTGGCGAATGCAAACGAACTTCGCGCCTCAGTTAATCAGATGTATAATCATGTGTGTGATAGTTCAACTATAATTGTCTATCATGCTACGTTAGAATATCTGAATATTTATGGCCCTGAAATATACCCGATTCCCAGAATCTTATTTATCGGCTTAGAGGTTTGCATTATATGATGAATATAGGGTAGTCAGGATCAGAACAATCCTCCATTTTTTTAAAAGATAAGTAAAACAGAATTACTTATGTGATTGTCAACTTACAAAAGTGAACTTCCAACGGTTGCTTATAAAAGTATTGAAGATTCCAAAGGAAATGGTGAAACTGTTTTGTGTCTATCATCAATACCATTTCCTTCCGCGTTGTAAATATCCAAGATTATTTACCTCCACTTAGGTGAATAAATGTTGAGTACAAAGATACAGCGATTTAACGAAAAAGTGATCCATCGCGGCCCATTATCCATCTCCTAAAGGTTATACCTTTTTCCTTTATTTTTTCCAGAAAGGTCGTTACTAGGAAATGAGAGGTTTGCTTTTAAGTACATGTAGGTTTCCAAGCAAGTTACTAAGTTACTAATTCTACTGTTCATCGTAATGGTCCACTAGTGTTGTTTTGTAAGCTTCCAGAACGTTGTTCGATACCTAATAACTGTATATAAGGACTCAGCTAGCTAGTAGAGGGGATTGTTGTTATATATCTACAGAGACCGACTGTTTGGAAAAGCTATAATTAAGAGACCTATAGAGCGATTTTGTGGCATATTCCACTGGAGACATCGATGTTTACTGTGAGTTTTGTCAGTAGTGACTAAAGCCAGTTTAGTAGTGGGCTAAAACTAGTTTAATGGTGAATTGATAGTCAGAAAACACTCTTTTGTTATTGTAACTTTCCCGCGTATCGTACTGATAAATCCATTGGGTTCTAATTACTTTATCAGGTCTCTTTTTAATGTATCAGTGTAGAGTGTTTTGTAGCGAATCCTTTCGATCGGTTAAATTATACCGTAACCATGCAATTATCGCACAAGTATATTGTACGACTGCTAAAATCACTGAGCTGTGGTGATGGAAACCGTAGATAAACAATTTTTTTTTTCTGTTTGTAAAATTACAATAATTTCCTCACTTCCCAGACCCATTTACAGATGATCTACCTGTCTCCGTTAAAAAAAAAAAAAACATTTTCACAGAACACTTTGTAACTTCAAATGGACTAGTGAGTGTACAATGCAAGTAGAACTCTGTATGCATGATAGCACGCGAAACATTATAATTTATATTACACTGAAATATGTCTTAAACAACATTTCATCCGAAAAGTTACGAGCGTCCCTTTAATGGGCCTCACCTTTTTGTAATACGCTCAGAGAAGTTATAGGAGACTTATTTGATCGTACTTCCAGCGACATTCAACGTAAAGTTACAGCGCAAATCGATCTTAGCTTGTTTGAAATCACTATACTGTACGTGAAGAAACTTAGCCACATGGATTGTGTTATGCATTTGTTGAGATGAAATCCTTAAGACGAAAGTTGGTTACGGTAATGGTTGTGGACTTATCTCGCTCTTTTCTCTCCTTGCCGCTTCATGCCTCGTCCGGAACGCTTCCCTTTCCAGCGAGGTCACCCTTCGGGCGAAGATAATCGTCGGCTCGTGTTAGTGATCCAAAATTCAGAAATAACGTGGCACCCATGATATTGCAAACTAAATTCACCGGCAATGCGATCTTTGGAATTCAAATAATCATACGCGATCACACTTTGATCAAGATTTAAGTCAAGCGATCGATAATCTTACACGCGTCGATCTGCTCGAATCCAACACAGAATTACAGATCAGAATTGCTATGGTAACGTCGTCTCCATACAATAAACCAGTCGCAGAGATTGTGGGCGCAATTTGTTTCCCATTATAGTAATACTGGTCGTTATTTGTTATTCATTATATTGAACGTAAAGACTCGGAAATTATTAGAATTTGAACAAAACGGGCGGGAAATGATCTCTTAATTTTACGAGTATACCATGCCATGGCCATTTAATTATCCATTTAAATACCGTCAAAAAACAAGGGGTCACAGTTTCTACTCGCAACTTGTTTCGTATCATTCAGGACATAGTCAAACCCCTCTTCTCCATGTACGGATCTTATACGCCCCTACAAACATGTATTTCCACCTATAATGGGAATCAAAATATCGTTTTGCCTAAGTTTTACTGTTTTACATTGACATTTTTAAATTTAAGAATTTTTCTCACACATTCGAAGTTGCTACTCGCTCCATAAATCAGCTAATCGTGATCGGCTGGTAACCAATCGTGCGATCGATACATTCTCGTGTAATTCCCATTGTCGGGACGAATGCAACCCAAGTGCAGACAATGTTGCGAGATCACGATTTTTCGAAACCTCAATTTTTGGAATCGCCAGATCATTCGAAGTAACGGTTTGTTCTTTTGGTTACAAGTGATGAGAACGAACCCTCGATTTCTCAAACCTCACGTTGTTTCAAACTACCCCGTGGCGGTTCGAAAAATCCTTCCTTTTACTGTAATTAAACTGCTGTTTACCTGAATAAATCTCGGCTATTGTTGCATAGACCGTTTCCAGTCATATGCTATCTCTGAATATTCTCGTTTTAACCCCAAGTGACGTTTTGAACGAGAATAATTGGAGTTTCCACACCGTAATTCGAGACAAGTCGGGTAATTTTCAAATTTTCGAAACTCATTGATGTTCACATCGGCGGTGTGAAGATGTGCTCAATAATTAACAAATAAAGAAGCCTCGACTGTGCTCTGTTCTGTTGTAAAGCACGCAGGCAGCGGTAGAGCACGAAAGAAGTGTAGGGGAAAACACGAGACGTAGTCGAGTGTTTTTCCCTACTTCTTGTGTGCTCTACCGCTTCCTAAGTGCTTTACAACAGAACAGAGCACAGTCGAGGCTTCTTTATTTGTTTTATGGTAAAGAATCCGATAATTTCCTCACGCATTCGGCTGAATTTTCAAACCAAACTTTATTTTCCAAACGAGCAAAAGTGGCGTCAGCCGTGCACTGTTCTCTGATAAAGCACGCTAAAATAAGCCAATCACAATCCTTGTTAGAATTGTTCAAATAATTTGATTGGCTAACGAAGCGACCGCTGTCGATCACAAACTGGAATTCATCTAAGCTTTCAGTTTCGAGTAGTTTGAGCGACTTTCGAGAGAAAAACGATGCCTTCAAAGTTCGCTTTTAAGTTAATTTTTAAATACGGATCTAAAGGTAGGTAAAGGTTTATAGTCCAGAGGAATCCGGCCGTATTGCGGCCCATGAAAACGTGCACTTTTCCAGTGAAAATTACGAAACGCGGAGTTCAAAGCTTGCGGATGAAAATGCGAAATGCCGAGTTGAACTTGAAAGGAGCTTCAGTTATTTACGGCTTGTAGCCACATGCAGCAAGATTGTCCGAACTAGCATAAAAGTTAGAAAGACTAAACGGCTCCCACTGGTTCTACTCCGAGCAGAGAAGAGAATATCAGAGCAAGCTTTGCACTGACCACTCGTTGGTTCACTTCTCTGAGATGACTGGAGAACGAGCGTTACTACACTGCATGTAAGTGTTGTTTGAGCAAGTGAGCATTTTTACAAAAATAAAGCTTCTCATCATAAACAGAGACAGTTCAATTGTTGTTTTCTGTCGTTGTTTTACTTTTTAAGTATAATTTCTGCCTTCGTAACAAACATAATGTCTTTTATCGAAGCACTGTTTAGGTTGAGAATTTGTTTATTTCGCGACGTGTTTTGTTGGCGAGAATCTAGCAAAACTTGTTATTTTAGTACAGTTTTAACGCTACTGTTGCTAACAATGGTCTCTGTGAGCCACATTTACTACAGACAAATAGCTCGTTTCTATTGCGTTTGTCTGAGTCACAGGGGATGTTTAATTTGGGTCAAATTTGTCAAAATTCCGAAGCAAAAATTTGAAAGCCAACTTACTGTCATCAACCCGTGCTCTGTTCTCTGATAAAGCACGTTGTTTCAGCCAATCAGAGCGCGCGTTATATGGAAGCTTTATTATAAATTGAAATACGGACTGAATATTCACCAGTTGTCATCAGAAATACTTATAACTCCTGTAACCTTAATGACATATGTTTTAGCTGCTGGACTAACACCGTTTTTAGTTGCAATTGGCGTTAAGTATGCATAAGACATTCCTGTGTTTCGACGCGATGTAAAATTTCTCCTACTAGGATATTTTCCTGGCTGAGGGGAGCAATAAATCTAGCAATAGCTTGAGAGCAGCCGACAAGACGAGCCGCCTTAAGAGGAGCCGAGAATTATCGTCGCCCGAAGCTACGGGTGACCTCGCTGGAAAGGGAAACGTTTAATTGACTTTTAAAGACTCTTCGAATATATTAAACCTTGAGATCGCGTCGTGAACTTTCTCCGGGTAGCCCACACAAGCGTTGGCTCCTTTATTTTCCCTAATTTGTTGGGCGTACTTAAGACTCCTGCTAAATTTAGATTCCCAAACAGTTATTCACAGCAATTTACCCAGATCAGAGGAAGGCTTAGGTGAATCTTGAGCAAACAGGGTCACAGGAAAAAAAAGGGTTCTTAGAATTCCTTTGCCCCGTTGGTTTTTCGGAAAGGGTTCCAATAGAGCGGAATACAGCGGACCGTGTGAGTACGGTTCGCATATACTACTGTCAGTCTCTGTCGGTAACTAAAGATGCTTATGGAAAACAAAATCTAACCTAACGTGGAACTACCCTTAGCAAATTATGAATACTCTACTGTTGAGATTTAATAAAGTAAAAAAAACACGCATTGAACCTAAGAGTGGAGTGGGCGGCCGGACGCTGAATGCAAATGAATATAGTTTTGTCCCTTTCTTGGCTAGTGTTGGACATTTTTTAACCAAAACTTTCCAATAAATTAGACATAACAGTGGTAGTTTGTTTGCTTGTTTGTTCAGTATTTTCTTTTAACCGGCCTTTTCTTATCTTGCCTACTATTTACTATTATTTCGCGGCGAGATCATCATGTATGTAATCTCGGACCGGATGCTTAAGTTTAAACGGAGCACTTAAACATGGGTGTAAAATATGCTAATTACATGGAACACGGTGTATGTCGCAATAGTTGAGTTATCTCGCCCAACATTGAGTCTTTTGAAGGGTAGCGTGGGTGGGTGGATATCAAAAGATAAACCTTTTGACTTATGACAAAACGTGCGAAAAATTCAATGTGCAGTATTTGCTAGGCCAGTCGAGCATGATAATTAATGATCACGTTCTCAGGACAAAGTTCTGAGAAGGGAGGAGTAACCATACACCATTCAAATGATCGGAATTACACGGCCCTTAAACATGCTTTACGTGACCGTAGACGGTGTTCACCTTGTTAAGATTGTAGACTGATGTAACACATCCGTCAGTCTTTCTAGACCCAACTTAGTGGCAATCGGTAAATGTTTAAGTATTTCAAATATGTGAAAATAGCCGAAGTTTTATAGATGCATACCTTTGATGTCCGTTAATGATGTCCAATAAGATTTGGCCTCAGTTACTCCAGTTTTAAGCTGAAAGTAAAGAAACTCTTTTCTACGCAACATTTACACGAAAATTTAGTGAACTGTAACCGAGAAATACTTATATCAGTTTATCGCAAATAACGTAAAGTCTACAGGACCAAAGGATTTTGGCCCAAGGTAGACAAATGGATTGTTATATCGGACAATGATGAATTCTAATTTTTTGAACTGGATGAAAACAGAAAAATATTTCGATCGAAGACAACTTATCTGATAAACGCAGAAAACGCGGTGACATATCGTTAAAAGACTGCTACGCTGTGTATATATTAAAGTTAATATCAAGTGGTCAATAAACCACTATCGTGCTATCGTTACACCTCTGTCCACTTGACCTCAGATTGAAGGTATACTTTCTCATCCACGCGGGTTAGCGACACGCACGCGAGAACGGAAGTTTGCGCATAGAGAGGACTTGAATATAATCTTTGATCCTTATGGCAGATTCACTTTACGCGCACGAACAGAATATCGGTAGAAAAAGATTAAAATGAACAGATAAAGAAACTGTATTTTTTAAGCTGTCATATTGGCTTTGAAAAACGCCATAACAAGAAGCCAAACAATGAACGCGGCAGTGCCGGCTTTTTCGTCATTGAAACATGTACCACCATATGGGTACAGGCAAACCGTGATCTATTTTCGCTCTGAATTAGAAACCTAACGACCTAAGCAATCCACTGCTGCTAATTTCTGTCCACTAAAGGCCGTTAGTAAACATACCGCCAGCAAAAGCAAACAAACAAACAAACGATATAAAAACAAGTTCAGTTTGATCCATGCGCGTTATTTGAGGTGCCTTGTTAGAATTTATCTGCGCCACGTCTCGTAAAATCAGCAGGGACAGGTCTGAAAGGCGGTCCTTCAGCTGCTTTCACTTTCGGATGAAAACGCACCATCTTAGAGGCAGCTTTTTGTATTTTTTCTAGCGAATGCACATCAATTGCGACGCTTCAGCCGGTCGTTCTAAATAACTAAACTTTTCGGGCTGTGTTCAGGGGCGACTCTTTTTCTACTTGGTGTTAGTGGCGCGGAACTTGCTGCTACCTTGGTGTTTTTATTTTTGAAATTCTATAAGAACAGGGCTGTACTCCTCTAAGGCTGTGGGTGTAATTCGTAAAAACACTAAGTTCTTATAGTCGTTTTGAAATTCTTCGTTCCAGTTCAAATTTATGTCGTTGGCGCATGGGTGGGCACTTTATATGTAGACCGTGATGTAAGTAGTCTGAATTGGTGGTTTTCAGTGTCACGCCATAAAAAATAGATTAAAATAAAAATCAAAACTGTTCAACAGATAAAGTCCAGAATCTGAGAAAAGAAAGAAGGTAAATATGCCAAGACTCTCGCCAAGATTCCGGTCACAACAATTTTTCTTATGCAAGATATGGGGAAAAACTTTTTACCTAAATTTACAGAGATTTGTATGGAGACGCCATGTTGGTGCCCATCCGGATGGGCACCAACATGGCGGCCGGAAACCAACAGAAACATCTGTCACTGAGTTTTGCTACAAAAGCGTGCATTTATCCCTCGAGGAACTCTAAAACATTAAAATAATACTTTTTCTAATACAAGAATTATTCAGATAGCCAAATTCCCCGCAATAAGTCACTTTCTTAACCAACATGACAGCTCTCTTCGCCGTCATGTAAATGCCGTGTCACGCAAAAGCTTAGAAATCCAGGCGCAGTCTATCACAAAACCAAGAACCCATTCGGAGCAAAACTTTCTATGAATATTAGTTTTCAGCTGCTCTTATACATCATTAAAGTAAAATCTCAGGAAGATCGATAGTTTTGTAGTTTGAATTTTAGTGACGTCATGTGAAAACCGGCAATTCCAGCCGTCTCTTCCCCTGAGCAGTTAAATGTTTATAAGGCAGACTAACGTAGCAGTGCATCATGAACGGCAAAACGATATCTTACATCATAGTCTGAATTTCAGCCGTCTCTTCCCTTCACCCCGCGCCCCCCTCGGGGTAAAGGGAAGAGACGTTAATCATTCACGACTAATATTTGTTCATCTGCTTGTCACAATCTCAGTGGAACCCATTCAATTCACCCCATCCACTATCAAACTCGATGTGTACCCTTATTTGACAACTTCGTAAACCTTTACCAAGTAACGTCTAAACCACTTTACATTAATAAAGGTAAATATAAATCACTAAACAGCAGGGAAAGAGTCCCTATTTTAAAAGGCTAAGTGAGAAATGAATTCCGGGCACATTCATTGTACATTTTTTCACGGTCTACTAGGGCCAGTTAAATAATAAACACTATGCTGTCAAATGTATAATTTTTCACTCATTTTCATTTTCTATACTAAGTTTAATTTGGCTCAACGGTTAAAATTAGACAGCGACACAACATTGTGCTTCACCAGGTGGTCCGTCGTATGAACGGTTTACTTCGAATTGAATGATTGGGTTTAATTGTTGTTGACATCGTGATGGTTTAACAAACGACGCTAAATTAGCTTAAATTAACATAGACATGCAACTGGGGGCTCCACGTTCTGAAATCACGCAAAGGTCACGGTGATAAAACATGCATTATGCTACGATCTGCTACAATAAAGACAAAGTGGGTCTTGAAATCTCTTTGTCTTCTGTGTTGTCTCAGTAACGACTGCGGATTTTGATTTAATACCCCATTACTTTTTCTAGAATTAGAACGATTATATTATTTAGATAACATTACGTCAGTGTGAGGTTTGTTAAATCTTAAATTGGTAATTACCTTAATTTTCCAGCACGTTGGACGCCATGTTCACGCCGCCTCACATGCAACATTCAATTTCTAATAAAACTGGGTCGTGCAGTCCCACGAGCGCTAGTTTCTTAACTACAAAACTGTTATCGAGTTCAACTTTGAACGTAAAATTAAGTTCATTTTATTGAAGCAATAAAGTTACAATGTTTCTGTGCATTTACTTTAGTCTATAACGGAGTTTATACGCAGTTATAACGCGTTCAGTTTCAAAGTAAAGCCTCTTCTGTCTTTGCTTATCAAGCAGATCTCTATTTTATTTTATTTTTCTTACAGCAACTGATGATTTGTCGGCAAATCGATTTCTAGCCAGGACTGATAATTATTGTGTATTTTGGCATCAATCAAATGCAACAGAACGTGACATCAGAGTTTTTAGGAGTTTGAAATGAAAATATGTAAGACATTTGTAAGAAATCGGGGACAAATCGGTTACGAGCCGGCAAACTACATTGGTAACAATTATTAAATTATCGTGTAACTGCTGTGTACAAAAGAGTTTCTTTGCTTTCAGCTTAAAACTGGAGTAATTGAGGCCAAAATCTTATTGGACGTTATTAACACACATCACTGAAGGTATGAATCGAAGCTTCGCCTATTTTCATATATTTGAAATGCGTAAACACAATTTTATCGATTGCCACCAGGTACGGTCCAGAAAGACTGACGGATGTGTCACATTTCTGAAATCTTAACAAGGTAAACACTATTTACGGTCACTTAAAGGATGTTTAAGGGCTTCGTGATTCCAATCATCTGAACGGTGTGTGGTCACTCCTCCCTTCCCAGAACGTTGTCCTGATAACGTGATCATCCAGCTGACTGATGCTCGACTGGCCTAGCAAATACTGCACGTTGAAATTTTTGCACGTTTTGTCATAAGTCGAAAGGTTGATCTTTTCATATCCGCCCACCTACTCTACCCTTCTAGAGACTTCATGTCGGGCGAGATGCACAGGGTTCCATGTAATTATTATATTATCCACCATCCGGTCCGAGATTACATACATGCATAGGCGTGCGGATACCTTTGGGAGCTGTGACCTACTTGCCCGAAAAATTTACGCAATGCCCGAATGCAAAAGTGTTGAAATCGGGATGCAAACCAACCCAAATAACATGGAAAACAAAAAATGTTCACAATTCCCACATCTAATGAAACTACTAAAAATAGTTAAATTCAAAGCTTACACAATCAATCAATCATACTCTGTCAACAGTCTCAATCCGAGTAAAATCTACAACTTGTTAATAGAAAAATTCTAAAAAAGGTAACTAACTAGAAACTTTATTAACGAGTTTTGGAAATCACGCAAACAGCATTATTTTTTAATGTTTTCTCTCAATTGTCGTTGCCCGAATCATTAGCGTTTTGCCCGAAGTCCCCCTTGCCCCCCACCCCCCCCCCCCCTCCCCCGCTCGTGCGCCTATGCATATATGATCTCGCCTTAAAATAACAGTAAATAGTAGGCAATGTAAGAAAAGACCGGAAAAAAGAAAATACTGAACAAACAAGCAAACAAACTAACTCTGTTATGTGTAATTTCTTGGAAACTTTTGGTTAAAAAAATGTCCAACACCAGCCAAGAAAGGGACAAAACTATATTCATTTGCATTCAGCATCCGGCCGCCCACTCCACTCATAGGTTCAGCATGTTTGTTTTACTTTATTAAATCCTCATTCTTGAGATTCACAGTAGTTCCCTATAAGTTACATTTTTATTTCCATAGGTATCTTCAGTTACCGACAGAAACTAAAACTAGAATATATGCCGACCGTACACACAGGCTCCGCCGTATTCGGCTCAAGCCTTTCCAAAAAAACAAAGGGGCAAAGAAACTCCATTTTTTCCAGTAACCCTGTTTGCTCAAGATTCACCTGGGCGTTCCACTGATCTGGGTGAATTGCTGTGAGGAACTGTTTCAAAGCTAAATTTGAGCAGCAGTCTTAAGTACGCCTAGCAAATAAGGGAAAATACAGGAGCCAACGTTTCGTGGACTACGTACCTGATCACCTGAGAACGTTCACGACAATCTCAAGGTTTAAAATATTCGTATTGTCTTTGAAAGTCAATTAAACCATTAGAGGAAAATCAATGAAACGTCTGAAACGTGGAGATGATACGATATTTTCTCTACGTAACCATTGTCCTGCCGCCGACGCAATACAAAAGATAAGCGGTAGAGTTGGTTACATTGAAATCCACGTAAATGCAGCTTAAAGTAACAGAGGACAACGGCCTCGGGATATAGAAGCTCTACGAGAGATAATAAACAGAGAAAGTAATCAGTTCAATTCCAGTGTACTGAGCAAAGAAATTGTTTCGTGCCCTGTTTGAATATTTACAATTAGATGTTGCCAAGCGTGCAAAGTAAAGAAAGAAGCCTTCTCAGAGCCGGAGGGTTTCAGCATTCTTCCAAAATAGTAACACCTCTCTAAATAGAAAGCTACTTTGCGGCGTTTCTCAGTACACTCAGACACACAGTACACACAGTACACTCAGCGTGTTATATAGATTTTCCCCGAGACCTGACTGGCTCTCACGCTTAGTGCTTAAATGACAATATGATATAGTGCCCGTGCTGCTCTTAAAAGAAAGAAATATTCTTCAATTTTGTCTTTAAAATACTGAAAATTGTATGGTTTGGAAACAAGAGTGTGGCAAATATGGACAACCCGTAGCGCATAAACAATGCGCGTGCCCTATTCTATGGTTCACAAATATTATCACTCACTCGTCTCCCCGCCCGAGACAACAGTTTTATTATTTGGCAAGCCAAGGACTCCTTTATTTAACACCGTTTGCATAGAAAACTGATTATACAATCTTACTTATCCGTGACTAATCGACAGACAAACACCCCTCGGAAGAAAATAATCTGTACCTGAGTCACTTCGCTGGTTCGCGTGAGTTATGTAAAGTTTCGTGACTTTCGATTCACGGCCTTGGAAGAAGTGGATTAGTGGGCTGGAAAAACTAATTTCAACGTTATCCAATACACAAACTAAGTAAGAAACGAGATTGACTTAAAGAAACTCAAAACAATTTATTCTGTATTGATTGATTCTGTAGGAAACTTTGCATGGCTATTGAATCATTCAGTCAATGTTCTCGGCAAGAATGTTCACGCCATGTCTAAGGTGTGGTTTTATGGGGGTGTAGCAATGAAAAAGGAACAAATTGATATACCATCCTACGTGATTTGTTGTCTACGGCGTTTGAAATTTGATATCAACAGAGAAATCCGTAAAATTATTGTGACCCAAATGGACCAGATATGTTTGTTTTGCCATTTTGTTTACATTATGACCACGATCGAGTCCCAGTATTGGATGTTTAGCTAGCTTTATGCGCAACCTCTCTATTGACCTTCATTTTAAAAATACACCCTCTTCGTCGAACGATCTGTGAGATAAAAAGTACTTAAGAGTCCCTGTCCATAAATATGGAAAATAACTCGGCAAGGGTCGAAAATTCGATTTCGCTCATATTCCTATGGTAGATAGGCTAGGGCATGACAAAAACTACTGGATAGCTTTTTTGGCAAAATATCCTTTAATTTCAAAGAAATATGCAAATTACCTAATTCCGTTAAAATCGTCATTTGACGCATCATTTTATTAAACAAGTTTGAGAGCCTCGCATGCAAAACCACATTATTCTTCCGTCTTTAAAACACTGAAATCTTTTTGTGCAATGTTTAATTGTGTACTGGGTCGATTTTAGGGAATGTTGCGGTTTTTGTTGGGTGCAAAATAATTAAATTTCGAAGACATGTATTTCATTCACTTAAAAGTACTTCATTAAAAATAATTGATTTTCACCATGTGCGAAACCTTCAAACGGATTAAGCTTCTGGTAGTTGAATCGCAGAAGGATGGTCTACAGATTCCTGTAAAAATGTTTTTGGGCAAATGATCGTGAGCGACGTGAGAGCTTTTCAAAGTACGTTAAAAATGCAGATATTTGACCATCCGTCGTCAAATTTCAATTTACGGTTAGACATATATTTTAGCACGCGCCACATGTCTTGAGCTATATTAAGTTGAAATAGACACAGAGCTGATAATTTCGAAATGTTCTAACCTTATTTGCTGTAAAAGGCAGGTGCAAAAGCCGATTTGACGTGTTTCTGTCACCATTCGCCGCACATAAAGCAGAAGTTTGCTTTTGTTTACACAACGTCCGATGTACATCGCCAACTGTCAGCTTATTTAATGGTCGAATACCATTAATCTATGACCCTCTTTCGACACATATGATCACCACTGCATCTAAGTCAAAAACGGCTAAGTGATTTGTAGATAGTTGCTTGCTTTGCACTACACCAAAATATTACGTTTGATCATCGTTTGATCTATTGCTGCTTGAATCCTTGCTTCCAGCGGTTCCTTGTTTGTTGGTCACGCAATGCTGTCATCCCATTTTAGGGGGCAGGGGTAGGACAATTTCTATCCTAATACGTAAGGCTCCGTAAGGCTTGGAACCACAGGGGAGCACACAATCTTGTTTAGTAGGAAGAGATTAAATTAAGCAATGAAAAGAATGAATAGTTAACCATTACCCGTACACGCCCTGCGTAAATACTGTAACGCTAAACTCGTACCTAGGTCTTTTCGCGCTTTGGAATTATTTTTGGTTTCCATATAATACAGTGGGCTACTCTCGGGGAAATTGGAGGTGGCCGCTTAATGGAGGTTGGCCGCTTAATAGAGGTTGGTGTACCTTGAATATTTTTTCACCATCGGGTTATAAATTTCTTAGTGAACATGGAGTCGAGTCAATTCAAGACAATCATTATAGGCGTTATCCTCGGAGATCAGGGGCAGTTATTGGAAGCGGGGAAAAGTCTAAACGTGTGAGAAAAAAGTTCGGGCGAAGACCCGTTTAGACTTTTTCTCCACCCCTAATAACTTCCCCTGGGTCTCCGAGAATGACGTCTACCATGATTGTCTTGAATTGACTCCATGCCTGTAAAAAAATTTAGCTAAATTTATAACCCGATAGTGAAAAAATATTCAAGGTACACCAACCTCTATTAAGCGGCCAACCTCTATTAAGCGGCCACCTCCAATCTCCCCCCGAGAGTAGCCCACTGTATTATATGTAAACCAAAAATAATTCCAAAGCGCGAAAAGACCTAGGTACGAGTTTAGCGTTACAGTATTTACGCAGGGCGTGTACGGGTAATGGTTAACTATCCATTCTTTTCATTGCTTAATTTAATCTCTTCCTACTAAACAAGATTGTGTGCTCCCCTGTGGTTCCAAGCCTTACGGAGCCTTACGTATTAGGATAGAAATTGTCCTACCCCTGCCCCCTAAAATGGGATGACAGCATTGCGTGACCAACAAACAAGGAACCGCTGGAAGCAAGGATTCAAGCAGCAATAGATCAAACGATGATCAAACGTAATATTTTGGTGTAGTGCAAAGCAAGCAACTATCTACAAATCACTTAGCCGTTCTTGACTTAGATGCAGTGGTGATCATATGTGTCGAAAGAGGGTCATAGATTAATGGTATTCGACCATTAAATAAGCTGACAGTTGGCGATGTACATCGGACGTTGTGTAAACAAAAGCAAACTTCTGCTTTATGTGCGACGAATGGTGACAGAAACACGTCAAATCGGCTTTGGACCTACCTTTTACAGCAAATAAGGTTAGAACATTTCGAAATTATCAGCTCTGTGTCTATTTCAACTTAATATAGCTCAAGACATGTGGCGCGTGCTAAAATATATGTCTAACCGTAAATTGAAATTTGACGACGGATGGTCAAATATCCGCATTTTTAACGTACTTTGAAAAGCTCTCACGTCGCTCACGATAATTTGCCCAAAGAAATTTTTACAGGAATCTGTAGACCATCCTTCTGCGATTCAACCACCAGAAGCTTAATCCGTTTGAAGGTTTCGCACATGGTGAAAATCAATTATTTTTAATGAAGTACTTTTAAGTGAATGAAATACATGTCTTCGAAATTTAATTATTTTGCACCCAACAAAAACCGCAACATTCCCTAAAATCGACCCAGTACACAATTAAACATTGCACAAAAAGATTTCAGTGTTTTAAAGACGAAAGAATAATGTGGTTTTGCATGCGAGGCTCTCAAACTTGTTTAATAAAATGATGCGTCAAATGACGATTTTAACGGAATTAGGTAATTTGCATATTTCTTTGAAATTAAAGGATATTTTGCCAAAAAAACTATCCAGTAGTTTTTGTCATGCCCTAGCCTATCTACCATAGGAATATGAGCGAAATCGAATTTTCGACCCTTGCCGCGAAATTAAGAATTTGTCTGATTTTTACGAGCAGGCACTCTTAAGAGTGCCTGCCTGTAAAAACCAGACAAATTCTTAATTTCGCGGCAAGGGTCGAAAATTCGATTTCGCTCATATTCTTATGGTAGACAGGCTAGGGCATGACAAAAACTACTGGATAGTTTTTTGGTAAAATATCCTTTTATTTCAAAGAAATATGCAAATTACCAAATTCCGTTAAAATCGTCATTTGACGCACCATTTCATTAAGCAAGTTTGAGAGCCTCGCATGCAAAACCACATCATTTTTTCGTCTTTAAAACACTCAAATATTTTTGTGCAATGTTTAAATGTGTACTGGGTTGATTTTAGGGAATGTTGCGTTGTCTTTTTGGGTGTAAAATAATTAAATTTCGAAGACATGTATTTCATTCACTTAAAAGTACTTCTTGAATATAATTAATTTTCACTATGTGCGAAACCTTCAAATGGATCAAGCTTCTGGTGGTTGAATCGCAGAAGGATCGTCTACAGATTCCTGTAAAAATTTCTTTGGGCAAATTATTGTGAGCGACGCGAGAGCTTTTCAAAGTACGTCAAAAATGCAAATATTTGACCATCCGTCGTCAAATTTCAATTTACGGGTTAGACGTATATTTTAGCATGTGCCACACGACTTGACCTATAATAAGTTGAAATAGACACAGAGCTGATAATTTCGAAATGTTCTAACCTTATTTGTTGTAAAAGGCAGGTCCAAAGCCGATTTGACGTGTTTCTAGTCGATCTCTCACCATTCGTCGCACATAAAGCAGAAGTTCGCTTTTGTTTACACAAGGTTAACGTCCGATGTACATCGCCTACTGTCAACCTATTATTGGTCGAATACTATGAATCTGTGACCATCTTTCTGCGCTTATGAACATCACTGCATCTAAGTCTAAAACGGCTGAGTCATTTGTAGATAGCTGCTTGCTTTACGCTTCGCCAAAATATTGCGTTTGATCGATTGTTGACCATTGCTGATAAGCGTGTCGGCGCAGCACGATCTTACAGCCGTTATTTGTTCGTCACGCAATGCTGTCACGGCATATGCTGCACATTTTGATCTGTTTTGTATAGAGTACTCTCGGGATAACTGAAACAATTTAATCATTGTTCATCTGTTTGTTCATATATATAATAATATGTGTATATTTATATAATCGCGTTCTACGGTGTACGTGGCGTCGGTCCACATCACGTTTGTTGTACGTTCTGACGTTTCAGACAACAGCTGATAAAGCTAGTGCCTGTACTCACTAGAATTTTAAGAAAATCGCCATAAGCAAATTATAGATCAATGAAGTAAGAACTAGCTGAAATAAAAATAGGAAATCACAACGTGTCTAATTCGTGAGAAACACAGACTAAATTTAATTAGTAATTACATGAGTAAATAGCCCTGGCCATGCCATTTTATTTGGCGTATTTTGTTTGCTTAGTGGCGAGGCATTGGTATGTTGTTGTCAATACAGTCCAAAATTATCGTCAGTAAAATATTATAAATAAAACACCTATTGACCGGTTACCTCCGCGGCCACCATTTGGTCATTCCGATAAGGGTTTCATTATTGTCTTTACCCCTTTTAAGCGGCCACCCAAAATTTAAGAACTTTGTTTTGGAAAGGGCGATGGCAGATAAGAGTCTGAAATTGAAGGTGCATGACGAGTGATAATTCAAACACACGTCTATCATGATTGTCTTGAATGTTCACCAAGAAATTTATAGCCCGACAGTGAAAAATTAAATATTCAAGGTACACCAACCTCTATTTAAGCGGCTACCCCCATTAAGCGGTCACCACCCATTTCCCCGAGGGTAGCCCACTGTATTACATGTAAACCAAAAATAAATGCATAGCGCGAAAAGACCTAGGTATGAGTTTAGCGTTACAGTATTACGCAGGGCATGTAGGTAGCGGTGGTCGAGTAAAAGATAACAACAGGGGCAATGGTAAACTATTCATTCTTTTCATTTCTTAATTCAATCTCTTCCTACTCAACACGATTGTGTGCTCCCAGTGATTCCAAGCCTTACGGAGCCTTACGTATTAGGATAGAAATTGTCCTACCCCTACCCCCTAAAATGGGATGACAGCATTGCGTGACGAACAAGGAACCGCTGCAAGCAAGGATTCAAGCCATCAAACCATGATGATCAAACGTAATATTTTGGTGTAGTGCAAAGCAAGCAACTATCTACAAATGACTCAGCCGTTTCAGACTTAGATGCAGTGGTGATCATATGTGTCGAAAGAAGGTCACAGATTCATGGTATTCGACCGTTAAATAAGTCGACAGTTGGCGATGTACATCGGACGTTATGTAAACAAAAGCAAACTTCTGCTTTATGTGCGACGAATGGTGAGAGAAACACGTCAAATCCGTTTTGCACCTGCCTTTTACAGGAAATGAGGTTAGAACATTTCGAAATTATCAGCTCTGTGTCTATTTCAATTTAACAAAGGTCAAATCATGCGGCGCATGCTAAAATATACGTCTAACCCGTAAATTGAAATTTGACGACGGATGGTCAAATATTTGCATTTTTGACGTACTTTGAAAAGCTCTCGCGTCGCTCACAATAATTTGCCCAAAGAAATTTTTACAGGAATCTGTAGACCATCCTTCTGCGATTCAACCACCAGAAGCTTGATCCATTTGAAGGTTTCGCACATAGTGAAAATTAATTATATTCACGAAGTACTTTTAAGTGAATGAAATACATGTCTTCGAAATTTAATTATTTTACACCCAAAAAGACAACGCAACATTCCCTAAAATCAACCCAGTACACATTTAAACATTGCACAAAAATATTTGAGTGTTTTAAAGACGGAAGAATGATGTGGTTTTGCATATGAGGCTCTCAAACTTCTGTAATAAAATGGTGCGTCAAATGACGATTTTAACGGAATTTGGTAATTTGCATATTTCTTTGAAATAAAAGGATATTTTTTCCAAAAAAACTATCCAGTAGTTTTTGTCATGCCCTAGCCTATCTACCATGAAAATATGAGCGATATCGAATTTTTGACCCTTGCCGAGTTATTTTCCATTTTTATGGACAGGGACTCTTAAGACCCTTAATTATTTTCGCCTACGTACCTATGTATACGGGGGCTGGTGGGTCAGTTCTTCGTCGCGTCGCTTTGGCTTTAACAAGGACTGATACTTTTTTCATTAGTAATCTATTTTATTTCAGCTACATGCAGGATGATATTCTTTTCATTTTTAATCAATTACATGTGCAAGAGCGGTTAAAATAAATCGTACATACATTAAAACCTAACCGTATAAATAGACGCTCTAAGCGTTAAGACCATCGTAACTTCGATCTAAAAGAACAAGCTGATTACAAAGAGGGCAACATGGATTTAACACATATCTTTCTAGTAAGTAAAATAAGCGTCAGTGACTAAGTCATTAGTTGCAACTTTTGATACTTTGATTAGGGATTCTTTTTATGTCTGAAGTCGACGAAAGTATCGTCTGATTTTGCCAGCATTGTTTTTCATCCCTGTCTGCAATAGCTGTCTCGTTTTAAAAAAAGGATGTGCTTTAGCCTTCCTAATTTTACGACAGTATTTTCCTTGCACTACAAATGTCCTTGTCAAGCACATAAAAACTAAATATATATAACAATGCTTTCTGAGGCTCTTCCAGGAGGTATTAAAGTTTTGTTTCTTAATTTACTAGATTGTGAAAAAATTAACTTTGATGGTAATTAATTTTATTTGCAACCTCTTACTTGAAGAAAAGTAATCAATTTTATCCAGACATTGTTTCCACTGTACGTGTACTGTATGCAAAATCAACTAGCAAAACTGGCATCAGTTGATTGGTTACCTTGGTTACTGTACATGTTAATATATGGGGTGTATTTTTATATCCGTAGACCGTGGTAGTATTCTTGTTGGCCCATGTAGAAGTCGGATCAACGTTGAAACTAAACAGACCACGCTCTATGCAATCATTTTACAGACGAATGACTTGCAGCGGAGGAAATCTCCTTAAGATTCACACTAATAAATGTACCAACGGACAGTGTGAGGCAAAGTTAGATGGGACGTCGACACTAGAAAGTAAAGCAAGTAAGTGTTGCTATAATGCTACCGTCCGCGTTAACACAGGCTACGAAATTGCCGAACGCTGATTGATCAGATAGTCACATAGCAGAGGAAAATTACAGCAAGTTGAATTAAGTCCAGACTGAACGAATTGGGATGGATGCAAGGATCATTAGATTTAGTTTTCGCTGATTTGAGATTGCTTTGAGTTATACGCGACAGCAAGATTAATTAAAATTTACCTGCTTTAAAAAAAAGTAACGATCCGATCTCTGCTTTTGGGGAAGGAAGGAAGAGGGAGGGACTGATCATGAGAGAGGGACTGAGGGGGGCGTCGGTAATATATTCTATTAAAATCACCAGACAAGGACCTTGGGCAGATAAGTTCACGGCAGAAATATTTAACAGGGAATTCAGAACCATTTCCGTTTATTATATTTGCATACAACAGAAATTTTGTCAGCTTTCAAGATTAAATTTGTGTCAGCTTTTCGCCAATAATGTATTTTTTATTATTTTTTATAAGAATTTAGGATCAAGACTATCAGTGCTACAGGAAAGAAGTGCATTGAGTTTCGTGGTCATAAATACACTTACGCACTAAAGGCGGCCGTCAACAGCAACAATGTTACTTTCATAGAGGTGAGCGTGACAAAAACTAGTTTCAGCTAATCAGTTTAAAGTGGTTTTCAAATGAGTGTCACAAAACTAGGGAAATTACTACGCTGAGCGAGTGCCTTCAAATACTCGCGCTACTTTGTCATACAATCAGTAGTAAAATCAAAAGGAATTGTGATTCACTCGATTACGTTTCCCGGGATTTATGATTGGTTCTCTGGATTGTCTGAGTCCTATGTGATTGGCCAGAATGGTATATGATGATTATTAAAACTCAAAATAGAAGGCCAAACAATATACAGAAAACCTCACCGCAAAGTTACAAAACTCAAATCAAAATTCTACCTTTTCCTGGGTTAGCTTAACCGGGCTCTCAACAACCCGGCCCAGGAGCTACGCTTTCAGGCTGGCCTAAATCTTTATATTATACGGGATGGTTTGTCCAAAATGGTTCCCCGCGAGGCTGAACTGACAAGAATTTGGGTACCTATAGGACTGAGTTGGCACTTTGTGACTGCATGAGATTTATCGAGTTGTATGTTCATGTCAGTAAAGACGTGACAAACTGAAACAAAAAGAATACTAATAATACCAGACGCTCTAAGAGCGTTTGCTCAGGCTTCGTACCGCAAGTAAGCATATGCAACAACACAAAAACTTTACATTGTGTCTAGACACCCGGCAGCCGGGAGGGGTTTTCAGAAAACTAGTACTAGATACCCGGCAGTCTGAAATTATTATAGAATTTTCACGAAATAACTTATTACTTAGAATAGCAGAACTTTGTTTAGAAATGCCAAGCGATTTCAGGTATTATTTTTGTAGTTGAGGAAATTTTCGAGCTTGGACATACTATAAAATCTCGATTTTTGACATTTTGTCCACAATTCAATGAAAAAAATGTTTTGTCAGAAATGCCAAGCAACTCTAAATAACGTTTTGTTTTAGTAGTGGACGAATTCTCCCGGCCATACTACAAAAATCTTCACTCACGGGCAAGGTTGTTCAAAATACTAGTTACCCGGTGGTCAAACATTCATAGATAATCAATTTCCGCGAAGATCATCGTTATCATTTGAAACCTCGCGAGAGTATATGAATATTTTGATCTTTGGTCATAAACACCACGCGATCATGTTATTCAATGATTTGAGTTTGCAAGTTGTCCGATGAACTTTGCGTGAATTACAGGCACGGATTTTCAAGAAAATAAATAAGCTATATATACCCGGCAGTCAGAAATTCTCTCCGCAAGTTCGAAATGTCCATTCTAACCTGCTGAGAATGCTCGATCTCTGTTTGGAAATGTCAAGCAATATAATTCGTGGGCCAATCCGTTCCGAAAACGATCGACATCTTCTTCGAGTCTTCCCCAACCTTTTGTCACAAATCACAGCATTCTCACGAAGAGCGAGAGCTGTCACATTCTCATCTCCAGTTTCCTCGCACTACGCTAGGAACGCCTGGGACTATGTCCCCCCATTGGGCGACCAAGTGCGACGACGACGACGACGACGAACGGTTTGCATTTTTAGACTCAGGCTTTCCTACGGAACCCTGGGTTAAAAGCGCTACTTACTGTAAGGTTTGGCCTGATTTAGAAGGTTAGATTTGTTAGATTTGTGTCTGTTTTGTTCTCTTTTGTATTTTCAGAAGCAAAGATGTAACGATACCATTAGCAATGAGTTCCAGTTTGAGGAGGAAAAAATTGGAAAATACCGTGTATACAAATACAGCATTGATAATAGCATTATGTGTCTAGGAGTAAAGAAAGGCTGTGATGATGCGACCTTATATTTCATCAGTTTAACTAAAGAGAACGGTCGCGATAGGCGTTGTTACTTTGAAAAACGATGAACACCAACACGGTAGTTCTTTTTCTTGTATTTGCAATCATTTAAACAAAATAAAAACCAGCAGTTATGATTAAGATTTGTATTTTTTGTGGAATTCTCCCTACGTGATAAAATGGTTATGATTCATATGTAAAGTTAGGTGATACTGTCTTACTGACTTTCCATTTGCATTATTAAACCTTTTTAAACCACTCCTTCTGATTAACACACCACTTGACGCCGACCAGTTTTGGAGACTTTATTCTTCATTATAAATGTGGTTGTACAAAACAGCGTCCCGGAACATTTTTGCGTATATTTTCTTGCGTTTGACTGGTATTCTAGTCATGTAATTAATTGAATTATTGTCTTATCTGGAGACTTGAAAGAAAATCATTAGTAGAAGAATCGAACCAAGTCGATGAGGTAGAGCCGAGTTGAAAGTCAGGGCAATTAGGCAAAAGGTTTAGTACGCACTGCAAATGACTGCAGTTCAAAACCTACAATTTTCAATATTTTATTAACGGCAGAATTGAAGAACGATTTTGCATTTCATAAGCAGCACGTGCACCATTGACGGTAAGACAACGTGTCCGACTTTTCTATGAGCAGGAGAGCCAACCAGATTCGCCTTTCTAAAGAAACGAGATAAAAACTGAGAAAATTGTTTGTATAATCTTATTAAACAGCATTTTGCTAAGTGAGGCAAGAGTAACCAATCTAGGAGACATAAATCCGGTTACTTTCAACTATGGGATGTTGGACATTCTGTCACGTAAGTCCAAATGGGGATCGATATTTTACATTTACTTACATCTTCATGGTTATCCTTTATCACCCACGGGGGAGCATACAGTGCTTTGCCAATGCTTTGGCTCTCTCCTAGGAGTAGCTTACTCTTTCCAGCGGCTGCAGCATGGACAACTTACGACGGTGTCAAATTCTCAAGCACATGCCAAATTGACGCTTGACAACAGCTTCGTTCCTCAGTTCTGATTTTTAATCAAATAAGTGAACTAATTTTGACAATTCTTCAACCCACGCAATAAAGAAGGCCACGGTCCGGCACGTGTTCTATCGCAGTTACTTGTGGGTAGTTTAGCCAGAAGTTGACAACGCGATATGGATTTTCGGCGAAGCTGATTAGGATAAGTGAACAAGTTAATCCGGTAGTTTTTTAAGAACAGGCCAGAGCCTTCGGTTGACGGAAAAGTAAATACGGTAACTAGCGATCCCTAGTATCCACCCTAAAATCGCTTTGTTTCAGTGACGCAAAACGCCGGAAGTTGCGTTTTGACGCAAATATAAACAATTAATATAGAGTGGATATATATTGACACATTATTGAGCTGTTACAATTGGCAATCAAAGAACGCAGTTTCGACAGCACGATTTAACGTAACCATGTCTCAGTCTTGTTTCACGAGAAAAGAAGAAAAACAAAGGACTGCGCATGGCCCACGTTTAGAAACTGCTTTGTAATCACGACTGAAACAAATACAACCCTTAATTGACACAGATTACGGATCGTTGCTTGCGGTTGCGCCCGATTACCCACGATATTGTTTGATTTTCAAAATTACTGAACTAGAAAGACCGTGGTTGAAATCTCATGTAATCGCTTGCCACTGATTCATTTCAGGGTTGGAAGGGGCATTAAGACCTAATCCCACCCCCGTAACAACAGAACTTTTAATTATTATTATTATTATTATTATTATTATTATTATTATTATTATTATTATTTTTGTTTTTTTTGTTTTGTTTTGTTTTGTTTTTTTGTTTTTGTTTTTGTTTTTTTTTTTGTTATTATACAAATTTCAGAAAGATCAATTCCTGTCTAAGGCTATTTAAAAATTATGAGCACGGGATTTCTATCGCGTTCACGCATAGAAATCAAGAGCGAAAAATCTATTTGTTTTAGTAGAACTGTAGCAGTCGTTCAAAACTTTATCCAAAAACTCTTTACAGACACTTCGAAAACGCAAAGAAGCGGTCGCCAGTTTGTTAACAATCCTCCGTAGGAAAAAAGATGGCGACTAGTACATTTACCCATAGTTCTTAGAGCACGAAAACCTTAACAACGTTTTAAAAAAACGTACAGAAACGTTATAAAACCTTCAAACCTGGGCTTCTCACTGTTCTTAGTACAGGAACAAATATTGTAAAAATTTGGCTTTCTTTGTGCCTTATAGGCTGTGCTAGGCTCGCAAGGCATCGTGATAAAATGTACCGCCCCCATCTTTTTTCCTATGGTGGATTAAGCGCTCATTGCTACGTTACTCAACAGAACAGAAATAGGCTGTGAATAACGTATTCAATAAGAGAACGCCATTCGTATTAAAACGCCAGTAGAATTCTACTAATCTATATTAGAAAGAGTGAAACCTTTTCCAAAGTAATTAAAGTGATCTATCGCTGAGATTGAGATACGCATGTATATTAATTTTTCGCGGGTTAGCCGAGATCGTAACTCAGTCTTGACCTTTGAATTCTTTGTTACATGTTTCACTTCAGTTGTCACAATATATGGATAGATTTGAATCAGAAGATAAATTTGTTTGTTGTAATATTTCTCTTCAGTTGTTAATTCCCTTTCGTCCTCATACAATATACTGACTCGAACAATATCTCGATTCTTAGATATAATAATTATAACTTATTAACGTTTATTTAAATAGCGCCATTCATACGCTCATGGCTTGGCGCTCCACAAGGAAATGTGAAAAACTATGAAAGCTCTACTCGATTGAATCGAATTGAATACCGAATACGAATCGCTACGACAGAAAAAGTGAAAAGAAAAGGAACTGTTACGTTTCAAAGAAAGCGCAAACGTTAAAGAACGTTGACGCTATAACAGGAATATATTGAGTTGCTTCGAGAACAATCAGTATATAGTAAGTGCTCGTGTAGGCGGCGTGGACTTCTGGTTAAGGTACTGGAATTGTAATCAGGAGCGGCCCGGGGATTGGTGCTCCCAAATTCAACTGCTCCACGCTTGGTAAATAGTCAGCCGTAACTAGCTGGTATTTTTAACAAGTTTCGGTTCAATTTAGAATGTTTCTTTGCTCGGTCACCAATTAGTGAACCAGTGCTAAGCACTCCGACACTAAAATAAAGTGAATATTATTCATTTACATGTACTTCGACATGGATGGTGGGTGTTCTTTTGGCGGTCAAAGCATTTTGTTGCATGATTTGAAAACTACAACTAACACACAACACAGCTGATTTCATTTTTTATACATTTCTATCATTACTCGTATTGAGATACACATCCGTGACTGTAGAAGTAAAGGTCTATTCAGGTTGAAAAAATCTCGTTTCGTGTACTAAGAGCAGTTTCCGCTTCAGTTTCCGCTTATTTTCAAAACGCCTGAAATCTGGATTTCCGCTGCAATGCAGCAACATTAGAACGTTATGCTAAAAGAGTGATTTTAAACCAAACAAGGTGCTTTACTTAATCAATTAATCTGAGATCTCTTTTCTGTGATACTCCCGATAAAGGGTATTTTGGCTGCCAAGTTATCCTAAACTACGGCATGCGTTTTAACCAAATAAGGCGACGTTGTTTTCCAAGAAGCGCCTTCATCTCTGATAGCATCTTTATTATAACCTTCGGGGAGTTGTTCGAGAGCAAATGTTGAAATCAAACGGCTTGAGGATGTGTTCTTCGCAAACTCAACTTCATTACAGTGTTGTATTTATTTATTCATTAAAAAACAATAGCATTTGTTTTCTTGATTATTGATCGATCACAATCAAATTTATACATTTTTGTTTGTTTCCAAACGATTGTCCAACGTAACCGCAATTTTTTTTCTTCTTCTTCTTTCTTCCTGATAATATTCATTATTTCAACATCTGTAATGATTTAGACCTTAAGAAATCCGGCGCTCTTCACTTAACCTGCGATCAGCCGTTCCTTTTTTGGCGCCAAAAAAAGAGAAAGGAAAAGAACGCCCGATCTTAGGTTACCCCTCACTTGTTTGTGTAGACTGTGGTTTAATTTGCAGTCAGTTAGTAAACACGATTGCACTGCGTAACATGAAAAGTCTAGACGACAAAGCTGCTTAATTGAACTCTCAAATTGAAACGGAAGCTTTCAAGGGTGAAGGAGTTTCCGCCAGCAGGCAACTCCTGCCTTGTTTACTTTACGTGTTCACGGGGATTTAAATGTACCGCTGTCACGTAACCTTTAGTACAGGCGTCACATTCTACTCTTGCCATGTCAACTTAAGCTCCTCATTCGTATGCGCCCTCGCAAACCAAACAAGCATCATGACACCCTAACCCAAAGGTACAACAATTTGTTAAAATCAGATTGGCATAAGTGGTAAAATGAGGCAGCGAGCTGATTTCCAGAACTCTTCTCTTCCATTGATTCGCGAGCTCGTTTTCCTTCAACACTTCCTTCAACTCATTTCTGGACGTCAGACTTTAGAAAGGTTCGTGAGCACAGTGAGAACTGATACCTACGGAAATCCACTACGGTATTTATTGTTAAATGGCAGTCTTACTGATATAGTTAGTGTCAGCTTTTCTTTACTTCTCTCATTTAGATTTCCTTTCTTTTCTCTCCTTTAGTTTAGATTAGTGTTTCCAATTAGCTCGTCTCATTCTGTACAAATAAATACATATAGCACTGAAGTAAAGTTGTTTTCTTTATTAATTTACTTATTATTTTTTCTGAGTGGGAGCTTGTTCCGCTTAAGTTTCCGTAATTGGATAGAGTCTTCTGAAGTTGACCTGATGAATCAAAGCCGGTACATTAAGGTTACTTCCCACCTTCGCGGGTGCCCTTCGGGAAAAAAATCGCACGCGCGCCAGTTTCAATACAACCTCAACAAACTATATATCATAAGAAAGCTTAATAAATGTACTTTACGAAAAAAATACAATTTCAGCAATGTTTTCTTTTAGGAAGTGTCAGGAGGCGGTAAGGCGTGAAACGACCCAGGCTTCTTCTATTGAATTTATCGGTTATCGGATTCCTCAATACGAGCAAAATGGCTGTAGAGTCTTATTCACAAGGCATCAATCAAGAAAAGTGTGTCGGGCTTTTTCGATACTCTGATTGGTTGTCTAGATATCCACTTCTAAAGTTAGAGTAGCTAAAAATATGCGAGACGTGTTGCGTAAATGGACGCCACGGGAAAAATGTGTTAAATATCAAAATTTCCCGACACACTTTGGTTTGTCATTATCTCTGGAATGTTCTGGCGAAATTTCAGGAAAATCCGTCAAATCTGCATACCCTGTAAATTCGCTCAAAGTGGATGTATTCCTCCAAAAATCAAATGCGAGATTTTAGCTTGTTAAGGTTCGTAAACAACTCGCGCCACGTCCGGAGATTATCACGCCTGATAAAACTGCAAACCAATGGGACAACAGGACCTCCTAGTGTATATGACAATAGCTCAAGATTTCCCGGGAAAAGCATCGCATTGCAACAGTGGAGTTCAATTCAGGATGGCAACGTAATATGGGCAAAGACGCCAAAGGCAAAGGCAAAGGCAAAACCTGCGCCAAAAAAGTTAAAGGCGGAAAATGTACCGCTGAAAAACAAGACGTTAAGGAATCGACGGACAGCTTGAGAAATACTCTTACTGCTAAAATGAGTTCCCTTGGGTAGGTTTCATTTTCTTCATCACTTCCGCCAGATTCCGACGAAGAATCTTGTTCGCAGCCTGCACTGACGTTGACTTTGATTTTTAAGCTACTTGATCCAAGGATATTCGAACGCTCCGGATCTTCAGCAGATGCCGAGATTGCCGAAGGTGTTTGGCCAAACCAAGAGCCTTTGTCGCTTTCGGCAAGGTTTTTTTTCCTTCCTTGACAATATGGAGCTTTTTCTGTCTTCTTTACGCCGGTTTGTTTCGTTTTCTTTACCCAAGGACTTTTTTCTGCTTTTGATTTTTCCATGGGAGTTAGCGTAAAGAGCTTCCACGGGAGAATTTCTGTCAAGTGCGTGATGTAAAGAAAAATATGCAAATGTCGTGAAATACGAGCGATGAGCGTTTGCCGCGAAAATTTCCCCAGGGTTCTCGCCCGTTGACAAGATTGTGACACCTTCCTAGTTTATTAACTTTATTTGAATATACGCTTTTTCTAAATAACTCGGCCGCTTTTTGAGATTTTTAATGTTTTTCTGTTGGAAACACTAAATAAAATGACGAACTTAAATTTTGTCAAATAAAAGAAAAAACAATTTTTTTGGCCTCTGAAGGTGGGAAGTAACCTTAAGCCCAAGAGACACTCGTTCACCGTTCATAACGTAAAGTGCTGATCTAGTGCTATTACTAAAATCGATAAATAACAGCAACTATGGAATATCTGTTATAACGAGTTGCGCATTCACGAGGTGGTGATGTCAGATCAAAAATAGTTCACAAAGACAGACTTTTTCGCATTTTTTACCGCGAAAAAACCGCTAGATATACTTCTTCTTCATTGAACAATTGACGTAATATCTTAATTTATCATGGTCGGTATCCTAGAGTTGTAAAGCAAAGGAACTTAGTCCTAATTCTAATCTCATAATTTTAATACTGTTTTGGCCAAAACTGTGCTAGTGCATTTGGAACGCTCGTGGAATGAAAGAATCAAAGTCGTAATGGCTACAACAAACGTGTGATTTACCTTAACTGCTTTTTTAAAGAGATTGTTTTACTTTTGTCATGACTTGTTGATTCAAACTACTGAATTCTTTAGATCAGTTTTGGCGATCGCTTTCTAAAAGCTTCGAGGAAACGCATCGTGGAGCAAATTCAGTATTGTAATTTATGTCTACGTAGAGAACACACTATCTTATTCCAAATAGATAATCTATTTTTTTTGCTCAAAAGGGATCCAAATATTGGAAGACCACAAAGCATGCCTTAAAGTAGCTGCCTTTAATCCTTAAAAAAAATACTGGCCCTCGCTTATCAAACGATGCCATATGGTATTTAACGGATAAATAACTAACCACTGAGGGATAGAGTGGTATGTTTTGTAGGAGGATATCGTTGTCCAAACCAAAACAAAGACCTAAAAGGATTATGTTCAAAACATCCGTTATCAGGCTTCACTCAATCGCAAAACCAATAGACCCTGCAAAAAAATAACGATAGTACCTACTTTATGTAATTTTCAGAATATGCTAAAATTTATGACGGAATGCGACATGTGAAAGACGTATTGGCTAACATCGCATGCGTTTTGGAGCAGGGATGCCGCAGTGGCGAGAGCACTTGCTCCCACCAATGCGTCTAGGGATCGATTCCTGCCCGGGGCCATATGTGGGTTGAGTTTGTTGTTGGTTCTCGCCCTGCTCCGAGGGTTTTTCCGCGGGTCTCCGGTTTTCCTCCCGCCACAAAAACCAACACCTAGCTCCAAATTCCAATTCCACCAAAATAGAGGACCTGAACGAAAACCAGCTAAGCCTGATGTAGCTTTCTCTCCGAAATATTGTAAATTCTAATAACGTTAAGGTGTCCTTGCCATCGTTATTCTATGTGATTGGAAGATTTGAAGTTCCAAAAATTATCTTTCTCTTTCATAGGTAGAGCTACTGCGTTTTTATCTTTACGATAAGTCAAAAATGTGATAGAGATCTTTTTCGAGAGCTCTTTTCCATGTGAAACACGTATCCGGAAGGTGATAGATCTTCCATATTAGGCGAAAATAAACGAAATACGAAGAAAGTGGATCACCAACGCAAGCCGGAATGAAATTTAAGGATTCAGACATTTGCGGGCTACTAAGGAACACCTAGCCATGAAACTGAACGTTCGCAGTCATTGGCGAGGAAGACATAACTGGAGTGAGAAGGTGACTGGAGTAAATGAATTCGGCACGCAATTTTCTAGTAAGTAAAGATAGTAATAGCATTCCCTATCCACGCCAAGTCATTTATGTAGAGCTTCCTCAAATGACACGTTCTCTGGTGTTCCGCGATGTTTTAAGAATTGGCATCAAGGGAGTTAATTTCTTGAGCTTGCGTTAGTTAAGGAAGTTTTAACTTGAATGTCGAACGATATCAGTATTTGTTACAGTTTTGCATTAGTACACTACACGATACTTTTTAATCCAATCAGAAGTAAAGCCACTCGTGAAACCCCACGCACAGGTTTTCCCGTGCTTCACGTCAGCTACGTGTATTTGCTTCAAGGATTTGTTCATCAGATTTTCTGTGTCCTTTCTGGTTGGCTAAAGTGATCACTTTGGTTTTGGCTTAACGACACTCTATTGCAAATTGCTATATCACCTTCTTCTTAAATTTGTACCATTTAAGCAACGAGCATGGCGTAAAGGGAGCTGAATAGCCTTTAATTTTTCAGTGAAATCTTAGAAAAATTTGAAAGTCTAACAAAGTTAAAAATCCAAATATGTTACTATGAACCAGATAGGAAGAACGATGTCAAAGATCGAGGAAGAAAATAGATTCAGTCATCTTCGAACATACAGGTAAGATGCTCGAATCATGAAGTGGCCCCTTAACTGTGATTCCCTACTATTACTCTGCGCACTCTCAGTAACTATGAATTAAAAACATGCTAATTATTCTTCGAGTCACTTGATAATTCCATGCGAAAAATTGGAAACGAAAAGAACTTTAAAACCAGCAGCAATTGCAAAATAGTCTCTTTTACCAACAATCTCCCTTGCATGTCACTGTCTATTAAAAAAAAAAAAAAACTATTAATGACAGTCTACCCCAAAATACTGAATAACTCTTACTGAATTCAGAAACTTCCATAAACACAAATAACGAGTCACAAACGATGAACATGAAATAAAAGGGCAAAATTTAATTTGTCAATATTCCGTACATGGCATAGAAAGAATTAGCGTTTCATCGCTTAAACGTGCAGTTTTCTGACCTCTCCTCTCTGAGGCATAACCCAAGTTTAACACCAGAAGGTTAAATTGCCTATGAAGTAAAAAATAGTTGCTGCTGATTTGACAGGCGTTTCAAAGTACAAAAGAATGGCGTTTTCCTTTTTGGAATATCTTTTTTTCATTTTAGAGATATTCACGTTTTTGTGTTATAAGTGATGACGTCATAGGTGGTTCCACTAAAACAGTTCAACACTCAATCAAGAATATCTCTAGAAATATTAAAGCAGTGTTCTTTAAACTTGGCACCAGAAATGTAAATCACAAAAGAAACAAAATGACACCCGTCGTGCCGTCACCATGACAACAGTTATGCCGCTGGTCCTGTTTTAATTAAAACTAACATTACCAGATTTTATCTTAAACAAGGATCATCCACTCCCAACAATCTAATGGGGAGAGTTAAGACAATATGGGAATCATGTGTGTTCCGAGCAAGACCCTCTGTCCCTTTTCGAAGGGTTGCAAATTGGCATATTTGGTTTTTCACAGAAAGAGACTGGAGCCAAAAGTGTTCCCATGGCAACAACACAGAAGGTGTCATTCTGTTTCTTTTGTGATGCACATTTGTGGTACCAAGTTTGAAGAACACAGCTCCAATATTTCTAGAGATATTCTTGATTCAGTGTTTTACTGTTCAAATGGAACCACCTATGACGTCATCACTTTCCTCATTTACATAATACAAAAACGTAAATATCTCTAGAATGAAAAAAGATATTCCAAAAAGGGAAAGGCCAATCTTCTTTACTTTGAAAGGCCTTTCAAATAAGCAGCAATTATTTTTTACTTCATAGGCACTTTAACACAACACCCTAGCTAAGTGATTATCAAGCTTACTCAATCATAAAATCAACAAAATCAACTGTTAATTGCACTTCCCGTGTAATAGAAACAAGACTGGAAGTTTTAGGGGATTCGCTTACGGCCTGCATGAATTCATCCGGTCCGCCCCCTCCCTTCGTCTCCTCATGTTCCTGATTCTACTTTTGTGTCAGTGAACCAATCAGTAGTATATTTTCTACCAAGATTCTTAAAGAGCTTTTCGCAAATAGTACACTCAAAACAGTTGGCCCGTTACACGCCATAAATTAAGTTTTATTCCACCGTCAGGAGTGCAGTAGTGAGGAGACTCGAGCTACCAGCTGTGCCTCGCGGGTTGGAGTACTTTACAAAGCGTCATAATTTGTTTGGGTTGAGTTTGTTGTTGGTTTCCTCCCTTGGTCCGAGTGATTTTATCAGGGGTTTACTTCTTCCACAGAATCGTACGAACTGTTCCACTGAAATCCCAGTTGGACTGAACTGCTAAAAGCGTACGAATAGTTATACTCTGGATGGGCCACTACTTCTTCTTTTTTATATTTACACTTTACATTCCACGTTCTATGGATACGTAATAATAAAGGTCTTTGGAAGTGGTTATCAACTTAATGAACAAAGGAGAAAAAATGCTGAAATCGAACCTAACATGAATCAACCTGTTAACCCAATGTTGTAGAGTCACGATATGTTATTCTAACATCAACACCCCCTCGTCTTTACCTTTGACATGACAACTGTAGCAGCAGTTAATTTACGTAGAGTTGAGAACATAGTCCGCCATTTATAGTCCGCCTTTTATTATCAGAAGATTTTTAGCAAAGAAAAAGATAAAAAAACAGGACAACTTCACAGAAGCCACGACGAAAACTACAAAACGTAACTTTCCACATTCTCTAATAATAATAAATAATAACTCGGAGCTTTTTTTTCCTCACGACTGAAGTGTGGTAATAGCTACTCTGGGATGCTAGCCAAGTTGTCAGTTATGATTAGTTACTACTGAAACACTAAAAGCACGTCATTATTCACGAAGTTCTTTGTGCAGCCTAATTTGTTCTCTGCTCGGTTTGTTTCGCGTCGAAATATGAGGAAGTCAGTAGACAATGTGGAGGAACTTTTCTCTACCAAGACATGCTCTTCGGGGATTTTAAATATTTGCGAAAATTCAGTTCAAAACAGTGGAAAGAAAATAGTTGAACAGTAGATGTCTTTTTCCGAGACAGATGATTGGCCATTTCAAAACAAGGCCATTGGCCATTTGAACAGAAGACCATTGGTCAATTTTACGATGGTATATTTAGGCTTAGTAAGGTACGAGACATCGTCTGCCATTAAGTATCCTTTCATTCACGTGAAAAAGTTTGTGAATCGCCTTTGCCTGAGTCATATTCCAGTATCCTGTTCTTTCTGCAAATTCGTTGACCACAGTCTCAGATAGTTTCCTTGATAGGAAGTATTGTTAAAGTGGGTTCTGACCGGGTAAGGGGAAACTTCAAACAATCGTGAACTGCAAGCTGGCACTGGAACACGAATAGCAAGGTGATTCACGGACCTCCTTTCTTCAGTAGTCGCCTTTTTGTCAGCGTAAGTACATGGACGACGAAGTTGAAAAAAGCCGCCCGTTTTCCGCCCGACTGCATGAAGTAACGGAAAACCTACTTTGGCAAAGTGTACTTTTTTGCGACGTATACTACGCGTGGGTGAGTTCTACAGAAATTTTGCCAACAACAGTTATAACGGTTTGGCTTCAAACTGATTCTAAACAATGTTCCCGATCTTTGTACACTTTAACAATAATGCCCAGCTATTTATCAGTTTGACGATTAACCGCTGCTCAGATCAAAAAGACTAACCGCAAAGGGTCAGATCAAAAAGGCTAACCGCAAAGAGCTTCTTACGCTAAGAAGTATACATGCGGGCAAACTGCAGTTACAATATAATAACCTGCATCGAGTAAAGATTACTCAAAGGGCTAATGCAACTTTTAATTTTACTGTTTTCAGTGTTCCGGCGTGTTTTACGAAGACTGTGTTCCCAATTTTATCGATGCCCAGCTCAAGCGCCATGGATTTTCTTTTAGACGTGGAAACTGAGCCGTGAAACTCACAGATCCATTTCCTTTGAGATTTAACCACAGTGCTCTTGTGCGAAAGATCGATGGCTCAAAAGTGAGGTCTCCAAAGATGACAAAATGCCCTGTGCATGTTTTGATCTTGAATAAAGATCACTGATTCTAATAATACATGACCGCAGGAACATAAATAATGAAAATAAGCATTATTTTGAGTCAGTCATGCATAATAAGATTTATAAGAGATGTTAAGTGCTAACAGAACCTGAACCATCCCAAGCTGGATCTCTTTTAAAACTAGCTCTAGCCGGTTAATACAACTCCGTTTCAAGTCGCTTTATTCTATAGTCTCCTGTCGTCTCGTAACGCTTCCTCGGCGAGGAGCGTTTCGTGTGACCCCAACGGAAGACTACCCCTGCTCAGTAGATAAAACAAGGCCAAATAAACAAGCCTGACCTCTCACTCATAATTTATCAAGACTTAGCGTATAAAGAAAACACACAGCACTTAACGAAATATCTCTCAATTATCACGTTTCCTTTTCCTGTTTTGTGAGTGTCTCGACGGTCAACAAGCGACGGAGGAATATATCCGATTCTATAATAGTTAAAAGGATTGCATGATGACGTTGAAACTCGTTGAAGCACCCCGCTAAGTGCACCTTCTTCGCTCCACTATAAAAGTCTTAAAAGGTGGAAACAATTCACCGGCGGTCGGGAAGACACGTTTATGTTCTTGCTATTGGAATCCCAAAGTGACCTAACTTTATGGAATGATTTGGCTGGACAATATAGCACGAAAATTATAAAGCTACACAGTCAACTACGCGCAGACAGGTACTCAGTAAGTCACAGTGGAAGTTACCGTGCTGAATTTTCTTTAAGAGGCATGGCCCGGGGGGAATGCTCCCTGATATGGGCTATATAGGTACGTGCGGCACCAAAGGGTACGGTTTTTAAGCCGTTTTATATAGTCATAAATAGGATATCGATTTTGGCCATTTTGGTTATAAATACGGTATGGTTTTAGCACTCTAGTCATTAATTGGGTATATTTCTTAGAAGAAGCTACTTTTTCATCGTTATCAATAAGAACGTCAACAAAAGTCCTTTATAAATTCAGTTTTAAGACAACTGGGGCAGCCGCAACTGTCATAAATAGGGTATCGAATTTTGGCCAGGTCATAAATAGGGTAGGAAAAATCGCAGATTTTGGTCAAAAATGGGGTAAGGGTTATGGGAAGTGGGCCGCACAACCGCACCCAACTTTTCTGGGAGTACCTCCGCCCTGGAGCCATGGAAAACGCGAAACAAATAAAAGAACCATCACGGACTCTTAATTATTGACAACGAACAGTAACCTATCAATGCACAGCCTAGGTCAAACTAAATGTCATGGTAACAAAATGTGTCTTCGCAGTAAGGTAAAAAGGTAAATCTTCTCCCCAATTCACCTCAATTCGGTGAATAATTGTTAATTATACGAGAGTAAACGAGACGAGTACATCAATTTCTTATACGGCAAGGTACTCTAGTAGCAAATTTCTTGTTTTGTGTTAGGTTGATTTAAGGATATCGATAACAGGAGGGGGGGGGGGGGGGAAACACAGGAGAGATGTACGATTACAACGTAAAAAACCCGTATAATTCTCTGTACTTTATTAAAACAATTAATTCTGTGCTGGTCTAGTTCATGTGACTACATAGGTAAAGCCAGTTATCGCAGCTAGATTTAAATTCAATAACATTTTAACGAAAATATTACTCCGTCAAAACATATTATTAAACAAATGGTAGCCTGCGTAGCTTGGCGGTTTTTAAGCAATTTGAGCGCGTTAAGAGAGCGGCGAGGCCGTGATAACGAGCGCCAAAGCCGGCGAAGTCGCGAGGAGCCAAATTGCTTAAAAACTTCCTTGAACCGCCAAGCTACACAGGCTAACAAATATGGTAGTTTGAAAATTTTTATTCATCTGTTATGTTTACTTTGCAAACTACTTCTGGTTACTTAAATGACAAACAAGTTAAATACAATGAATTAAATACCATGCCGGCTAAGTGTTGTTTGGTAACAAAACTTACACAGGTATTTTTCGGAAGACACATTTCCTATCCTTTATATCGTTAACGCTAATCAGAGATAGTCCTCCATGGCAGTGGCCTGTTAGACACTTGGCCACGTAATTACTCGGCCTGTATGTATATCTTGTTGGGTAACTGGTCGTAGCCAGCTCTTCAAACAGAAAATCACTGCCTATATTACCGTGACAGGCCCATTCCTGTGAATGCAATTGAAAGCGAGTGACAAATCAATATAAACATAATTTACAGTCGAGAAGAACACTAACTGTCAGTAAATCACAGGGTTAATTAACTATACAAAAAAAAAAAAATGGACTGTGCACGACATTCATTCATAATTTCCGGCTAATGTACTGTGGCAAAATTAAACACACTACTGGAGCTACGACAGAACGACGCTTGAACACTTTCCATATCAGGCCTAGCCCACACTACCCCGGAGAAATTTGAAAACGCAGCTTTATTTCAACGGTTTATAGGTCTACCGTACACACTAATCCGGAGAAATTGTTTACGGAAAACAAAACTCACGACAGTCATGTGATTAACCCTGACCGTTAAATGGTATACACACAAGTGTTTCTACCGTCAATGATTGTTGTGGTCTCAAAGGTCGATCGGGTCCTTAGTCATAATTATATCAAAATACTTCGAATCTGATTGGTTATCAGCACGCTCTCTTTGGAACGGGCAACTTAGCTATCCAATAACAAGGTGTCAAATGGCAACATTTGCGTAGCGTGCGAGCTTTATTTGCTTTTTCTTGAGAATGAACACTTCTCTATCAGTTTCCAAAACTTTTCAGAAATTATTTTTCCCCCGAGAATTTTGTCATCTAAATGGTAAAATCGTAAACAAGCTTGGCTTCGTCTAGATACTTCCACGATTGTTTATGGTTAGATTTATTGGTAACTCTGTCTGAAATCATACTTAAGGTCATTCTCCAGTATTGCATTGCGCATCCCTACTGCGCATAATTTGACGCGTGATGAGAGCGCGCGCATTAAAACATGGCGGCTTTTTCTTTACAGCTGGACCTCGCCATAGTGGTAAACCGTCGTTTTCTCGCAAACTGGTATGGTGACCTATCATTTTTTTCTGTGTTGTTTTGAATTGAGTAATAAATTTCTCTGTGTAAAATGAATATGGACCAATTCTCAGTGTAGAACAAAAAGCAATCGTCGGAAAGGTGAATTTAGCAAGCAATCGTGACTACAATCATGATGGTATTATAAGGATTTATATGGGTATAAACAAGGTGCTGTTGCACCTAAACGAACATGGGGACCCCTCATTTTTATTTCAAAATTGAAGTTCCTATAACATAAACAATCAATAGGCAAAGTTTCACAAAAATCTCAGTGCAGGTTCTATTTCAGTTGAATGACCTTAAATGAAACAAATTACTTGGGCCACTTATAGGTCAAATGTTGAGCGTGGTATATATACTTCATTATAAAAGTGATGACGATGACGATGATGATGATGATCGATAATGATAATAAATGATTTGGCATTTTAAAGCAGTTTAGTTTTGCTGTAGTCCATTGGTACCCAGAGCGGCGTAAATGCATCTAATCACACTATTTTATTTTTAATGGCCAATTCTCGTTATGAGACATAGTACGGAATCATGGCAGTTGTTTCATCCAAACAAATATCCAGGCCAAGATGATGAATGCAACTACCATGATTCCCTGCAGTCGCATCCCATTGTGATTTAGATTTCTTTTGAACTCACCTCAAAAGCAAGACTAACCCCATTGATGGCCTTCAGTGCGTATTTCTTATTAGAATCGTGTATATCAGTGAATTGAATACAGTACAACCCGGGCTTGTTCTTCTTGTCCGGCTCTTCAATCTTAAATCCTTTAAGAAACGAAATAAAACGAGAGTTGATGCGCCACTGCAGTAAGCACTAGAAAGTTTATGTCTTCCACGTCATGATGTAAATATCGTATACAGTCGAATCCCGATGACTCGAACACTCGCTCACTCGAACCATTTACTGCAATTTTAACCTCGGTAACTCGAGCCGTCTACAACTCGAACCTTCCGCTAACTCGAAGCAATTTTCAGTTTCCCTTCAACCCTGTAAAGTTCTCAGTACCTTGACTTCTCCTGCTGCTTTGCTTTTCTCTTTTTTTCCACTACGTTTCTAGTGCGTTCTGATTTATAAGGTAAGTTAGAAATGTACTGATGTAAATGTACTCGATCGACTTCTCTACAATTAAATTTCAATAAAATGTAGACTGTATGAATAGAAGCACAATAAATACCATTTTCCCGCTCATTCTGGTCGTTTGTTCCCTACTCCAGATAACTCAAACTACCTTCAACTTGAACCTTGTTCAATTTCCCTTAATTACAGGTTCGAGCTATCGGGGGTTGACTGTATTATGTCGACTGAGAGACTACTGTTGGTGATTGCCTTATTTCACTCCGGCCATCAGCAAAAATCTGTAACTTTGCTTATTTATTATTGAAATTAGGCCTGCAACGTGTTTGATTGGTGTGAACAACAAATTTCTTTAATTATAATAGGAATCAATGGCGTTTGTACGACTATCATGACGATAAACTTCACTTCGAATCTTATGAAGTCGACTGAGTTTAAAAAAAATGGCTCTTTTCTTCAATAACTTACGTGTGCTGGTATCTTGGGTAGCTGTGCCAGTAACTGTTACTCCACATTGCTTGCTGCCAGCAACTGTAGGACAGTTAGTGGTATTGTTAATCTTCATAAGATTGCCTCCACCGCATGATCTCTGACTCAGTTTCCAAAACGAGCTCAGGCAATGTAGACTTGATACAACTTCCATGCGAGGCAGCAAGCACGCGACGGCAATCTATAGGTAAAGATTAACAAGACAAAGAAACGCTTCTAAGTCACCAAAACAGATTCTGCTAACATATTAAACACGATAAACGTACGAGCAGCTGTTTTCAACGTAGAGATATCAGAATCCGGTTACAGAAATATAGTGAAAAGGAGTTTAACAACTCTTTTTAGTGAGAACATTTCATGAAAAGTCTAGGGCATTTCTCTTTGCGTCGGAATTAATGTTTAAAGCTAAGGCCAAAGGACATTGCAGAAGAGAATTTCAAACTATTCTCTTAGGGAAAACATCTTAATAGCAGTATCAAAGTTTTAAGTTTCTCTAAAGTTACTTACTACAAAAATGCCCTTCAACGCCATTTGATGCTCTCTCTTTTCGGTCAACTCAGATTCCAATGTTGAAATTTTCATGGCTAAGCTTCCTTTTATACCATTTTCACAATACAGGTATACATATATGTGGGATGCATGTAACTGCTCGAGAATTCGCTTCTCTTTGGAGCTCTTGCGAAGCGCTTATTTTGGGGGCTCTTCCGAAGCGCTTCTTTTTGGGGCTCTTCCGAAGCGCCTGGAACAGTTTTGAAACAGTTTAGTGATAATGCAAGTAGTATAGGACGCTTATAGGGGCGGTAACCAATCAGAAGGCCGTGCATATCATTAAAAAAGGCTCTCGACCAATCAGAGGGCAGTATTTTCGATTTGCATAAACAAGATGGTGGACGTGTTTTAAATATGCGCCTGCAGTGGCGTCAGCAGTCTTTTGCATCCAGGTCATGCGCGTGCTCAAATAAGGCGATAGACAGGAAATGAGTTTTAACAATTGATTTTTTTTATTGATTTTACAGGAAGTAAAAAATTACAATGGTGCGTATCCGTATGGAAACGACATGTAAGTGTTCGTGTCTACGACGCGTTTGTCGAAGACGAGTCCGTAGTGTTTGGTGTGAGTGATGACCTTGAGATGTTTGGTGGCTGGGTTTCTGTAAAAGAAGTTGGGGTTGACGACGGGGATGTTGCGTCGTTCACCGTCCTCGAGAGGTTGTTCGAGTTCGTCGAGTAGATTTTGTTCCATGACGTCATAGTTGAGTTGCCTGTATCCTCGTACATTGAGGGAGAAGCCTCGGACTTTGCAGCAGACTTTGCCTTGGTGGGTTTTGTACCCGTAATTCTTGGGTCCAGCGGAGGTGAAAGTGGTAATGAAGTCGCCGTCGTCGAGCTCGTTGGTCATCTCGCCCAGGTAATCGCCTAGCGGAACGTCGGCTTGACCTGGTTTGTGCGAGTAGATGACGGAATCGGTGTCAAAGTAGAGGACTTGTTGTTTTAATTGTTCCAGGTAGCTGTATAATTTGAGCCGAGCCCAGCAGGTGGTGAAAGCGGCGACTAGAAGATGTCTTCAGAGGAGAGCGAGACGAAGGTGAATAGTGTTTCTGAAGAGGAGAAGATAGAAGAACTTGCCGCGAGGGTGATGGATGCTGTTCATGACGGTATTCTTGGAAAGATAATGAAATGCGCCGTTTCTCACGCTATGGATGTCCTCCTGAAGAAAGAGGTGACGAAGCTGACGGATGAGGTGATGAGGTTCAGAAAAATGCTGTCTGAGAAGATGCTTGCTGACCAGTCCATCTCGTTTAAAGACCCTGTGTGTTTGGAGAAGTTGCCGGAGGGATTTGAGGACGGATGGGAAGCGTGGAAGAGCAGTTGGGACAACAGAGACGAGTTGGCGTACCGAGCATTTGTCAAACAAATTGTAAAAACACCAGAATCAGAGGAGTGAAAAAAAAAACATTTTTATTCATGCCTGTAACACTAATAAAGATCCTTTAACGAGAGAATGTACATGGTTTGTTGCGTGATTTTTTCATCGTCTCTATAGGGAATAAAAAAGAAAAAATTTAATGCCCCGACCAGGAATCGAACCTGGGTCTTTGAGGCCACAACTCAACGTCTTAACCATTAGACCATCGAAGCGCTTACCTCTTTAGGACTTGGTTTTGGGGTTGTCATCGGGAGGCAGTCCGAAATTCACGGCTTTGCAATGAGGGCAGAGTCTTTCCGAGGGTTTCAACCGCTCAGTGTGGAGGGCTTTACAGGTTCCGTGAAAGAATTGGTCGCAACAGGGTGTCAGGAAGTAGTCTCTGATACTGTGTTTGAAAGTGTATCCTTCCTTGCACCATAGACATTGAGGGTTAGGAAATCGAGACATGGAGTCTGAAAATAGAACAAAAACAACTTTTATTGGTCATTCCACTTATTACAGGGTGGGACGTGTGCACGGTCCTATTGACCGGCGCCCTCTTTTTCTTCGGGATATCAATCAATAAACGATTATTATAGTACTTTCAACCATTGTGATCAAGTAACGATGCGAACCATGATCGACGCGGAGGACAAATTACCCAACGTGTAAAAAAGAAATGTGAATTAAAAAATGGGCGGGGCGAGGTTTCGATCCTCGGACCTCTGGGTTATGAGCCCAACGCGCTTCCACTGCGCCACCCTGCCTTTCTTAGAAACTGAAAAAATAATGTGAAATAAAAATCGGAGTGTGTTTTTTACAAAAACTGTCTGTCTTTTTCTTAGTTTGGGGTCTGTCCATGAATCAGTATGGCTTCGGCGACTCCTCGTGGGTATTCGTCGATCCATTGAAAGAACTTGCAGGTACGCTTGGGACACTTGAGATAGAGCCTGTCTGGGTTGGACTGGGAGTGGGAGGTGGCTAAGACCAGGGACTTGCTGCATAGACATCGGAAACGAGCCGGGTCGATGTTCCTGTAGCAGGGGTGGGTCTGTTCTTCGACGCGTCTCAGGTAAGTGCCCACCTCTTTGACGCCACAGGTCACATAACACTTGGTGTAGAATCTGGAAGAGGGGCATCGGTAATATTCCCAGGTACCACCGTCTGGGGTTCGCACGCTTCCGTATGTCAGGGGTACCATGCAACGTGGGCAGATGGAATCTTGTGGTTTCAGTTGGTTCAGGAACTGATCGGGGTCGAATTCCTCCAACACTTGGACTTCGGTGAATTCTCCTCGGTCGTCCACTTCAGGGGGTACTTCTACGAGGTCGTCTTTCTTGAATTTGTCGAGCCCCATGGCTTCCAGGACTTGCATGGTTCGAGGAGGTGAGTCTCTGATCACGGTCATGCATCCGCCTTGAATGGCAGGTAGCTTTGAGTCTGTGAAGATAGAGAACGAGTTAGTATCCCAACAAGGTGTTTTCACGTCGCATGGTTTCTAGGATGTGGGTGGTTTTTCGCACGTTCTTGGGGGTCGGTCTTTGCCTTCGCTTGTCATGGTTACTTTTCATTTGACGTTTGACTTCTTGGCGTTGGATCGAAAAGGCGCTCCAGGGTCGCGAGAAGCCTTTGAGAGGGACGGTGGTCCAACTGACCGAGTCCGGGGTGATTTCTTTGAAGAGGACGCGTTCGTTGAAACGGAGTCTGGCACGAGGTTTTTTGAATAACCATCTATCTAAAGTGGATTGTAGTTGTTTACCTCCTACTTCTCTTTCCACTCTCTTAGGTAAGAGCAGTTCCAGTTTCTTTTTGGACAATTTTTTCTTTTTCCTGACGGGTTCGACGTGTGAATCCATGACGACTTCTACTGAAAAGTGACTCGTGACGGAATACGCGGTGCTACTTTATAGGCAATTTTGGTTATCCAATCAGAGTCGTGTCATGTGATTGTCTTCATTTCGATTGGTTTAAAAAATGAGCGTGTGATCCGTGAAAGTACGCGTACTGAGTGAATGTGGAGGTGACGCGCTGGGTATAAAAGGAGCACGCACGACGCAGTGAAATCATTCGCGGTGATGAATCCTAGGATTTTGGATGAGAGAGACTTGCAAGAGATCCTTGAAGATCTTAGACAACAGTTGAATCGAGCTTCTGACGTAGTGGATACAATCGAAAAAGAAGGCGAAAGACCGTTACACGCTAGGATAATTGAATTGGAATTACGTCTTGTCTCTCCTTTGTACTATAGGCTCCAGAGGCACTTGATTGACTGGGGCGTTCGTAGTTGCTATCCTCATTTGTCGGGCTTGGAGATCACGAAGCGAGCGGATCGAGAAGGAAAGAAGTTTAACGAGTTTGTCTGAGGGTGTCAAGATGAATTACTATAGCAACTCGAACCAGATTCGGGACCTCGTGGAACAGATTGTGGATTTGAAGGTACACACTTTAAGAGATCTCGATGCCATTCCAGATGTCAGAGTGGACCTGTACATTTTTGACAATCTCTTCGAACCGTTAGGTCAAATACCCGATAGTCTGTGGTCTTTTGAGCTCTTGATGAGACGTCGTCCTGACTGGGGTGGTACGATTTTGGAGATGATGAAGAAGAACGAACACGTGTTTTTGTTTTTCGGTGAGTGGTGTCGCGTGATGTACAGAAGTGGTAGCGGTCAATTCAAATTCGTTCCTTGTCGGGATCCCACCCTGGACGCTGAGCGTGTCTGTTTGATCGCCACGAATCACCTCACGTACAGGATGAGTGAGGCCATCCGTGATCTGTTGGAGTCAGACGAGAGTCCCAGGGTGGCAGAGTTACTGACTTTCAGCAAGGGAGATTACAGGGAAACGTGTCTGAAGTTGGAAGAGTTGATCTACGATCTCATGCATCAGCGTAATCTGTGGAAGGATCGGTTTTTCTTTAGTGCCATTGAAGCGGATGAGGATGACCTGTGTGGTGAGTGTAGAGAGAGTATGCGACAAGCATTCTATGTGAAGGGGAACGAGGTTGAAGCCCTGAAGTGGAGACCCGGTAAAGGGGAATGTTGTTGGAAAAATTGTAGATATTATGCCATGGATACCTACGAGGAAGACTGTGATGATGAGTATGGACGAGATCTTAAGATCAAGGAACATGTTGATTACTTTACAGATTCAGACTAAGTCTTTTCTTCGCCTTCTTTTTCGTGTTATCCAATCAGAGTCGATTTTTCGTAAGAACCAATCAGGCACGACGTTTTTTGTACCTATAAGAAAGTGTGAATAAAGAATTGGGTTCAAATCATTATGTCTCATGCTTTGAGTTGGTTGATCTCGAGAATGTGTACGACCCTAACCGATCGATGGTGTTGGACGACCTTGTGTTCCAAGTGCACTAGTGTCTACGAGCGATACGGTCAGGGTGAACCCATCCCCGACCATTTCAGCGATTCGCCCTTGGAGGTGTTTGACTATACCGACGTCGAATCCAACGTGATGCGTTTTGTGGTTTATATCTTGTGGTTGAAACGGCAACCCGATTCATTTAAGAAGTATCTCGAGGTACGGGAGCAACGTTTTGAGTTGTGGAGACAGTGCGTGTACAAACTTTATCGACTATGAAGAAAGGTCAAAAGAAGAAGCAAAAGCCGCTTTCGACCGGAAGGTTACTGGGACGGTATCGGGATCCTTCCAGACCCGGTAGTCTGGGTGGTCTGACGCGATTCGCCCAGGCCAATAAGATCTCGGTACGACGTGCTCGCGAGGTCCTGCAACGGGATTTGGGGTACACGTTGCACAAACCCAGACGTCGTCGTTTTCCCACGATCCCGGTGGTGGTGTTCGGCATCGACGAGCAGTGGACGGCCGACCTGATCGAGGTGATCAATATTTCGAGGTACAATCGAGGGTATCGTTACCTCTTGACGGTGGTGGACGTGTTTTCCAAGCACGCCTGGGTCCAGCCCTTGAAGAGCAAGACGGGTAAAGCGGTGACGGAGGCCATGGCTAAGATCCTGAAAGGAGGTAGAAAACCCATCAATCTCCAGACGGACGACGGGAAGGAATTCTACAACAAGACGTTTCAGGATTTGATGAAGCAGAAAGGCATTCATCATTTTTCGACGCGTGGGGATACGAAATCCAGTGTAGTGGAACGGTTCAATCGGACCCTGAAAGAACGTTTGTACCGGTACTTCACCGTGAAGAATACGATGACGTATGTGCCCGTGTTACAAGATCTGGTCCGAGGGTACAATCGATCGTATCATCGCAGTATCAAGATGGCTCCCGACCAAGTGACTTTAGCCAATAGCGAGGACGTGTGGGAGACTCTTTACGGAAAAAAGAAAAAAGGGAAATTGAAGAAACCGCAACTCAAAGTCGGGGATCGTGTGAGACTGAACAAGAAGTTCCGTCAATTCAAGAAAGGGTATTTACCCGGTTGGACCGAAGAGGTGTTTGTGATACGTCGAGTGCGTCCTGGGAAGGTCACCACGTACAAGGTGGAAGAATGGGACGGCACAGCGGTCGAAGGCACGTTTTACGCGCAAGATTTGCAAAAGGTGGACGTGAAAGACGACGATCTGTTTCGCATCGACAAGATCGTCAAACGAAAAGGGGATAAAGTCTTGGTGCGATGGAAAGGTTGGCCAGTCAAGTACGACAGTTGGGTGGATAAAAAGGGACTGTACGTGACCCAAAAGCCCAAGACGAAAAAATGAAAGACTTTTACGTGCAGTTGCTGAGCAATGCCAGCACCAGCGAGTTCACGGACAACAAGGCCAACAGTTTCAAGAACCGTCTGCCGTATCCGCTCCTGTTTGAATCCGACAAGGAATGGAAAGTGGGATTGGCGAGCGTGTCTTACCCGATTCCTCCGTCACGACCGCATCAAGTACCCGTCCCTCAAGCGCACGACTTTGACGACGACGACTACGTGTTCGGTATGGAGTGGACCATTGAAACGTTCAGGTTGCTAGACGACGGGATTACGTGGCGTCCTTCGCGATACCCCGTCACATTTGACGTCTACGGGAAGGAACTGAACCGCGTCCGACACAAAGTGACGAGCGGCAGATCTCTCATGCAATACCTCATCCATCGTTTTCACGAACGCCTGTATCATTACATGGATCATGCGGGTGAAAGTCTACGAGCACCGGACGGGAAAAAATACTACCCCGTGTTCCGATGGGAGGGGAACGATTTGATTATCGACAACACCGACACGTTCCTCGACGAGTCCGGAGACAGACATCGTCCCAGAGTGTATTTTGGTTCTAAACTGGTCAAGAAGTTGGGTTTGATTCGAGAGGAATCGTATTACTCCGTTCACTTGGACGTGAATATGATCAAGATCTTTCCCAACGACAAAGTCCCGTCTGATTTCAAGAAAGACTGGACTGACCATAGCGACAATCGATCTCGCGAATTTTGGAGTATGCTCAGCACCGGTACGTTACAGCTCAGTCCCTATTGCAACTGGCGTTTCAGTTACTTGGACGAGGAATACGCCAAGACCTATCGGGGAGTCGTCGTTCATCCGAACCTCCCTCCGCCTCGCAGTCCTATGTACCTGTATTCGAATGTGGGTCGTAGCACCATCACGGGGAATCGCGTGACGGATCTCTTGAGAGAAGTCCCCCACGACTCGCTCAAGACGACGTACGAACCGACTCAGATTCAATATAAACCCGTGCGCAGCAACGTCTTGGATATAGTGGAGGTGCAATTGGCCGAGAACGACGGAAGACTGGTGGACTTTACCTCGGGCGTGACGTCAGTGACATTGCACTTTAAGTATGAATGAGTCTGTCGACGACTTTTACGTGCAACTGATGAGCAATGCCAGCACGAGCGAGTTCCCGGACAACAAGGCCCACAGTTTCAAGAACCGTCTGCCGAACCCGTTGCAGTTGAGAGAGTCGGGATGGAAAGTGGGTATCAGCGACCTCTCGTTTCCGTCCGCGACGCGTAAGATGGACTTGAAATATTCTCTTCTGTTTGAAATCTGGTGGATCAACATGGTGAACGCCTCCATAAACCTATACAGCCGGGTCTCTTCAGCGACGCGAGAGGGCGATTTAGAGTTTACGCCGAGGACCGGTACCGAGTTAATGAACATGATACGAGATCGATACATGCGTAGGATGAGAGATCGAACGGATGCTGACGTGACGATGTACAAGAAAGACAGTCCCAACGAATTGCTGTACACGGTCATGCATCGGGCCGAGCATGGAGAATGCGTCCTGGACAATTCGAGAACGTGCCTCAGCCTCCTGATCAACGGTAAACGCGTCTACCCGCAAATGAACATCGGCATCGAATTGGCCAAGAAGATGAAATGGGTCAAGATGGGAACCTTGCCAAACGGTCGACCGGGTTACGTCTTGGGACCTCACTTGAGGAAAGAATTTCCCAAGGAAGTCGTACCCACGGCCACGGACTTGATCATAGCTCAGAATGACGGGGACGAGACGTTTTACAAGATCGACCCCGACACCTTACATTTGAGTTGTTTCATCAATTGGGTGTTCACGGATTTGGATCGCAGTTACGAAGAGGCGTTCGGTCACGAGCGTCGTTCCTTGTTCGTGTATTCGAATGTGGGACAGAGTATGGTGACGGGGAATCAAGTCACGGACCTGTTGAAACAGGTTCGTTACGATCCTGACGTGATCGACCTTCAACCGAGACACATCCTATATCTACCGGTGCGCACGACCTTTTTGGACATTGTCGAGACGCAGGTATCTGAGAACGACGGACGACTGGTGGACTTTGCGTCGGGCGTGACCACGATCACGTTGCATTTCAAGAAAGGATGAGTAATTTTTACGTCAGCTTACCCAGTCACAGTGGTAAGAGCGAGTTCCCGGACAACAAGGCGAACCATTTCAAGATCAGGTTACCACGTCCCCTACGCCTGAATGGAGAAGGAGGGTGGAAAGTGGGAATGAGTAGCATCGCCATGCCGGATGCGCACGTGACGTTGCCTTCTTTCACCGCTTCTGAGGATAAAACCGTCTTGTCCTCCTTCGCATGGAGACGCGTAGAATCGAGTAGTTATTACAGGTTTGGAGAAGCTTACTTCGACACGGATGACCTCAAAGAGGTATTTTACAACGTGGACGGTGTCGGATTCATGAAATCCATGATCTCCTTTTTCACGCGACAACGCGTCTTCAAGTACTACGGACCCAAATTGGGATCCAAATATGTCACGAATGATGGGAAGAGAACCTACGTCAAGTTCAAGTGGGAAGGTGATGAACTGGTCACGGACAATGAAAACACCTATCGTCCGGTCATACATTTCCCCACGTTCCACGTCAATGTTGAACTGGCTTTAAAAATGGGATGGCTCAAAAAGAACAGCAGTGGTTACGAACTGGGACCTAATTTGCAGTTGGAACTTTTTGACGATGTCGTTCCGGACATTAGCGTCGTCGGGGACGTCCATGACAAGGATGGATCACCTGTCTTTTGGGGTGTCATCACAGATACAGGAGGAAATGGAGATTTTTTAAAACTCAGCATCTATTGCAATTGGCGTTTTCTAAACCTGAACAAAGCGTTCGAGGTGGTGGTGGGAAGCAGTTCGCGTTCCTTGTTCGTCTACTCGGACGTGTGTAGAAGTGGCGTGGTGGGAAATCAAGTCACGGATGTACTGAGAGAGGTCAACTTGATTAGAACAGGTGCGGGTGTTCAGTATTTCGAGCCTTACCACATTCAATATATTCCCGTGCGCAAAGACGTCATTGACATAATAGAGGTGCAAGTGGCTGAGACAACTGGAGAACTGGTGAGATTTGGACCTGGCAATACGATCGTGACGTTACACTTTAAGAAAGAATGATCGGTGGAACGTTGGTACGATTTCATCCCGATAAAATGAGGCAATCCGGAGACGGATTCGGCATGGCTTGGAGAGGTGTCAAGAAACGCGGTCCCGGCATTCTACGAGACTTTATCACCCAGACGGCCACGGAAGGTCTGAAAGGTTTAAATTCGGGCGGCAAGGGAGGAAAGCCCAATTGGAGAGGAGGTCTCGCCGGGGTCAAGAGAGGAGCGAAACGAGCCGTGAAACGTAAAGCAACGCAAGAGATCAAACGGGCGTTGGCGAAAAAAGTGAGGAAAGACCTCTTTGGAGTATGAATCCCATTTACTCGAGGCGCGTGAGACTTATCCCGATACGACGAACGTATAAAGGCGGATCGATCTTCCCGTCCCGATCAAAACGCCCGAACTATCGTTGGGTGCAGTCGGCCCTGAGAAGGAGACGACGACGTAGACGATGACGGACCTCGTGGCTCATGCCCGGTCGGCGGGGGTTCGTAACCCTCGTCTGAACATGTTCAGTACCCCTCCCACGGATGTCAGCATGTCGTCTCGACGTTTGGTGAGAATCAACCCGTTCAATACGGGGATCAATCCCGTGACCTTCCAAGTCGATCCTCAAGAAGACTTTATCGACTTGAACGAGAGTTTCTTCGAAGTGGAATTGACCGTTAAGAAAAGTAACAACACGAATCTGCTGACAGCGGATGTCATGGGACTCGCCAATAATCTGGCCCACACCCTCTTCAAACAGATCAATGTGAGATTGAATGGGACTCTCATCAGCCCCCAGACGGATACTTACCACCTCAAAGCCTACATCGAGACCCTGTTGAACCACGACCGAGACGACGGTGAATCGATCCTAACACCCAGCGGATGGTACAACTGTCTCGGTGTACCCGACGACGGAGATGCCGATGAATTGACAGCCAACGCGTTGGATTTTACTACTCCTCACGCTGAATATACTGCTTTAACCCAAGATCTCAAGAATGTGGTCCAGGGACGAGCCCAGTTTCTGGACGGAGAAGCCGTGACTTTGAGGTTCAAACCTTTCCTGGAAGTGTTTCATCTCAGCAAATTACTGTTACCTGGCGTGCAGATCCAGATCGACATGTACTTCAATGCCCCAGCCCTGTGGACCATCCGATGGCATGGTAATGATACTCTGAGACTGACTGAAGCCGACGTGAAAGTGAGATTGTTCCTGTCTCAAGTGAGAGTGACTCCCTCGGTGTACCGAGAGATCATGACCAGCCTGAAAGGAGGAAGAGTGGCCACTTACCCCACGGTGAGAGGTGAAATTCGCACTTACTCGCATCCCAACGACAATCGTCATTTCGAGTGCAGCAATCCTTTCCACAATAAATTGCCTAATCGGTTAGTGGTGTTGTTGATGAAACAAACTGCCTTCAACGGAACTGTGACGATCAATCCGTTCAATTTTGGAAAATTCAATCTGGCTTCCATCAAACAATTGGTGAGAGGTGAAGAATACCCCTACGAGACCTTGGAGCTCGATCACGATGGGGACAGTAAAGATCAGAGAGGTTACTACAGATTCCTCCAAGCCTCAGGAGCGTTGTGCAGGGGAAAAGGAAACATGGTCCGAAAAGTGGATTGGGGGGACGGCAAGAGATGCAACATGTTTGTATTTGACAACACGGCCAATGGATGTTTGGACAGTCCAGTGTTGAACCCCAAGCAAGAAGGTGAACTGCGTCTGGTGATCGATTTCGGAGCCAATCCGGGAGAAAACCTGACTATCTTGTTGTACGGCGAATTCGAGAATTTGCTGGAGATCAACGAGAACCGAGTCGTCATCTACGACGTGTACCAATGAGAAGAAAAAATGGAGAAAGTAGCCTTGAATAATATACAATTGGATCATTTGGCCCGGACGAATCCGTCCCTACGCTGTGTCTTTTACGGCACGGTCCCTTGCGATCGGCTTCCCAGGACAGTCCCTCAAGAAGGACCGACCGCTTACATCGTGAACACGGACCCTCACGACAAACCGGGCGTGCATTGGATCGCTTTGTGGGCCGACAAGAACAAGTGCGAGATCCTGGACAGTTACGGTCTACCGTTGGACGCGTACGGAACCGCCGAACCGATCCAAGCATGGTTGGATCGTCATTTCAAGTACCAGATTCACAACGGCAAGAGTCTGCAGTCCCTGTTCAGCCAGAGTTGCGGCGGTTACGCCCTGATGTTCCTGATCGACCGAGCCGAAGGTCGTGACATGAACGAGTTCTTGAATCGTTTTAAGAAAAACGAGTTTGTGGAGAACGATCGTAAAGTAGGACACATGGTAGAACGTCTGATCGTGGACGAGTTGGCCTGGCGCAAGATTTGTAAAACCCCGTGTCACCAGGACACGAGCGGTTCCTCCCGAGGAGTGCGTCATTTGTTATAAAGTAAGCTGTTCGAAATAAAAGAGGTTCATTTTTGAAAAAGAGGTTGTGTGGTAGTCATGGCTCTTCAGTTTCAAGGGCATAGACATTTGGACGACGTGATAGCCAGGTTAGAAAAACGCTATGGAAAAGCGGGCGGAAAGACGCCTCAACCCAGTGAGGCTCATTTCAAGAAAAACCAACCGCCAAAACGACAACTCAATCTGAAAATACTTCAACCCGCCAAAAGACAAGTGTCTTTTCAACCGCTGTCCGTCCTGGACACCGGTGCATTACCGGCGACGGTGACCACGCGTAGGAAACGCAAGAGAGCCGCCCCTGCCATGCCGAAGCTTTCCGAGAAGGAAGATAGGAAAAGAAGAATGAAAAAGAGGCATTGGTACGAGGACAAGTTCGGAGATTTGAGTAAATTCGCCAAGAAAAAACCTCGAAAAAAGAGATCGGCGCCTGCCAAGAAAAAAGGACGTCCCAAGAGAGCCGCTGCCAAGAGGGCCATGGCCAAGATCAGGAGTAGGGCCAAGAAAAAACCCATCTGTTTCAATCGTAAGGTCACCCTATTGGGTCTGTTGAAACGCATCCCGGCCGTCAAGACCCCATTGGCCAAGTTGTTCAGATAAAAACGGAACGTCTCGAGACCCTGTGCCATTTCATGATCATGGAACGACGCAAAGCGTTTCAATTTCACACGCCGTCGAGTTTGTTGATAGCGGGTCCGTCGGGGTGCGGCAAGACGGTGTTCACCACCAAACTGCTCTTGGAGAACGGCGACTTGTTCCAACAGACACCGAAGAGTATTCATTACTGCTACGGATCGTGGCAAGACGGTTTCCAAAAGCTCAAGAAGGGTGGAGTCAAGTTTTACGAAGGCATCCCCGACAGCGAACAGTTACCCCGATGGTTTCCTGGAGGGGGTGTGTTGGTGCTGGACGATCTGATGGACGAGGGTGGTAACGACAAGCGCGTGTTGGATCTCTTCACCAAACACTCGCATCATCGGAACATCACGGTGATTTACTTGTGTCAGGATCTATTCCCCAACGGAAAATTCGCCAAGACCATTTCCAGAAACGCGCATTACATCGCGGCCTTCAAGAACCCTCGGGATCAGTTGGGGATACGAAATTTACTTCTGCAATCGTTTCCCACGCAATGGCAGGAGGTGTTGGACACGTTTCGCAAGGTCACCGATCGACCTTACGGTTACATGCTATTGGATCTTCATCCAGCCAGTCAGGACGATCAACGTGTCCTCAGCCATGTGTTAAAAGACGAAGGATTCGTCCGATGCCATCAGTTTGCAACCCCATCATGTTGAGGAGCGAGGTCGAGTGGTTTCCGCTATTCATTCACCTATGTAAAAACAGGCTCAAATACATCATGAACCCCCACGAGCTGGACTACGAACCGATGAGACAGGTCACGGAATGCGAGAGTTACCGTCAAGTACGGTCCATCATCAACGCATATAACGGTGAAGGTTTCGATTATTTGGTTCATAAACAACGAGAACTCGCCGAGAAGAAGATAGAAAGAGAAAGGTACATGGATAAAAATGAGCTCTTATGGTAGTGACGATTTCAACTTCTCGGCTCTGGAAGATTATTCGCCTTGGGGGACACCGGCTCGGACGAGTACTCCGATTCCGTCTGCCGCGGGTGTGGGTACGAGTCTGCACACGCCTCCTTCACCGCGATCGTCACTGGCAACACCGCCCCTGCCCAATGTCTCGCCCGTCGGAGTGGGCACCGCTGGCTCGGGTGCACCGCAGACCAACGTCACGGTGGGTGTCGGCAGTGCTGGATCGGTGTCGCGCGCCAATGTCACGGCAGGTGTCGGGGCACCACGAATAACAATGTCCACCCCTTTGGCACACGCTGTTCGAGGAGGGAAACGACCGAGACGCGTCCCACGTCAAAACACACCAACGTCCTCCAGTGATTCCGGCAGCCGCAGACGAAGTAGCGCTAGTGGTAGCGGCGGTGGAAGAGGCAGAGGCAGAGGTGGAGGCGGAGGCGGAGGCGGAGGCGGAGGCGGAGGAAGTGGTAGTGACTCCACTCCGCCTTCGTCGATTCGATCGGGTCGAGGAGGAGGAAGAAGAAGGAGGCGAGGAGACCGTGTTCTCGACCAAGCCCAGATGCAGCAACAATTGGAAGAGATTTTGCGCCAACAACAACAGACGGCCGCGGGTCGTCGCATTGCGGGCATCACGACCACCAACACGATTACGACCACCTATAAAAACGGACAACGTCCTACCGTCACACGCAATTCGACCAGTGTACGTAACTGAGAACAACAACAACCATGAGAAGACGCCGTCGTCGACCGAAAAGGAGAAAGCAATGGGGCGGTGCTCTTGCGAATGCCCTGTCTGCGATGTTACCCATTGGTAAAGGGGCTGCCTTGGGATTGGCCAAAGCGTTGGGTGGTCGCGCCGTGAAAACAGGCATCCGAGCTGGAACGACCGCTGCCATTGGTGGTGTGGGAGTGGGCGTGGGTCGCGGGATCCGAAGACTCGTGAGACTTAAGAAAAGACGACCCCCTCGTCGATGAAAAACCATTCGAATCAAGATGTTGAGGAGTGAAGTCGAGTGGTTCCCCTACTTTTTGCATCTATGCCGATGCTCTCGCTCTTACTGGGATGCGACCAGCATGGATCACGAAGACATGAAACGGATCGCGGACGAGTGCGATAGTTACCGACAAGTCCAGGACATCCTGAACCAATCCGTGGAAACCGCCTTCAAGGACGAGATCTGGGAATACAAGCAACAAGCTAAAAGGATCGAACGTCCCGACAGAAAGTCAGACTACGTTTGGCACTGGTTAGAAAAGAGTCATGAGTACTTCTGTCTGTTTATTGGATGAACCTTTCAACACCGTGGTGGATTTGGATTCCCTGAAACGTTTGGACGTCTTGTACGCTTTCTACCACAAGTATTGGTGGTGTCGAAGGCAGATGTTCGGTTACTACAAGTTGTGCAACGCCATTCTCAACGGACTGGCCTTACTGACGGTGGCCGTGAGTATCGTCTTGGGATCCGTGTGGAAAGATGGGTACACGGTGGTAGGATTGACGGCTTTCGCCACCTTACTGAAAGGATGGAACGATTTCAAGAAGTATTCGTTCAAGATGGACATGGCCCAATTCGCTTACACGACGTACGAAAAGACGCTGACAGAACTCCGGAACTACGCTTTGGGTGGCGTGGAGGAATTGGATGGGTTTTTGACCAAGATGCAAACGTTGGACGACGTGGTGACGGATTTCACATCTCCCACGTACGACCGATACGTTCGAGACTACGCCCTACGATTTAGGCACGTGCCGCTATAAAAAAATGACATCGCGGCCAACCTCTTCATTCAGAACCAACATGCCCAAGAGGCCGAGGAGAAAGAAAGCGTCTTCGAGAAGGCGTAAAACCGCTAAAACCACTAAAAGAAGACGGTACCAAAGGGGAGAAGGGATCGGCACTGTGGTGGCGGGTTTACCCAAGGCGGCTTGGGGTATCACCAAAGGCATAGAAAGCCTGAGAGCCAAACAAGAACGGGCGCATACCAAAAGGATGCAGGAACGAATGAGACGAGGTGAAAAAATTCCACACAAGGGCGAAGAGTTCCGATGCTCCATCATGTGAAAATAAAAGGACGAGGCTAGTCGTCGTACACCTCACTCGTCACCATGACAGCCCGAAGGAGGAGGAGGAGACGAAGAAGGAGACAGAAAGGGGGTGATTTGGCGAGTATGATGAGAGCCGCGGGTATGGGTGCTCTGGCTGGACCCTTCGGTTTAATGGACAGACATATCCATAAGAACAGGGGAAAGATCGAAAGAGTCTTACGCAGGATACCCTTTCAAACGGCCTTCAGGCGTCGAGGAAAGCGATAAAAGGAGTACGTCAATCCACTCGTGTGCATAAGTCCACGATGAAGCGGTTACGACGACAACGTCCTTTCCTGACGCGCGTCCTGAAAGAAGCCAATCGGAACAAACGTCAACGGATGTTACAAATCGCCGACAAAGATCAGATCAACGCCATCAGCGAGATGGTTCTCAATTTGCTGAAAAAGAGGATACCCATCAACGCAACGACTTATGGGAAACTGAAAAGACATAAAAGGGTTCTGCGCGAAGTGGGTAGACGCAAAAACTCTCTCAAGCGTCGAAGAGAACATCTCCTCACCCAAAACGGAGCGGGGTTCTGGAGCGGTTTGCACGGTTGTTTCAAAGCATGTTGTGTACGGTGAAAGGACGCAGTGAGGACGGTTACCCGCTGGAGGGGATCGACGTCATACCCAATTTCCCACCGAGAGAAGACGAGTCCCACAATACCATTCCTAAACTCGTGCAGTTGTTGCAAGACGCCAATCGTCGCGAAGCCCGATGGAAAGACTCGTACGAGTACTTGAACAAGAGGTACCACGACCTGTATCAAGAATACATGGCTTTAAAGTTCGGTGACTTCTGCCAAACCTGTCAAACGAAACGAGATACCACGCCGCCCGGTGGGTGCATCGAGTTGTGCAGGGAGTGCGGTAAAGGCAAGCGAACCGTTCGAAGTCTCGAACTCGAGTTGGAAAAGAAAGACGAATCCATACGGTACTGGCAAGACTGTTACGAGACGGCCTTGAGAGAATTGTCCGAGTTTCCTGACACAACCTTGAGTCAGAAGGTATGAACGAAGTCATGATGGTGCCCGTTCAAGAATTCAATCGTCTGCAAGATTATTACAAGGGGAAGATCAGCCAGAATGCCTTGTTGAACAAAGCCGGACGTCTGGCCGCCGAAGAACATCTCATCCTGAACGACAAACGCATCCCCGACAGCATGGCCGTTAAGATGACCAAACCCATCGCCTCCGAGGAAGGGAAACTGGTGAAACGTATACGGACGGGTAAAAGCGGTCCCATCTCGTACCAGGGAACGACAGAACCCGAAGGCATGGTCGACGCACCCGTCGAAACTCTGTTGAAACAGATCCTCAAGGGAGTCAACCAACCAGCCGCAGCCCCCGTGATCATCCCGCCACAACCCCTTTCTACGACAGGACTGAAAAAGGAGCTGAAAACCCCCATACCCTCCACGTCAGGTTTTAAAAAGGAGAAGAAAACCCCCAAACCTACCATTCCACCCAAACCAGTCACGCTAGGTAAAACTCCCCTATCGTCCAAGAAAAAAGCACCCATCTCCGATAGAGCCAGACGTGTACTGAAATCACTCGGTATCGACTACGACGACGGTGGTTACAGTCCCAAAGGCAAGGCAAAGAAGTACAAGAAGGCCAAACCGTCAGCCGCAGAAAAGTTACAAGCAGGGTGGGAAGATTTCGAAGACCCCTGGAGAAGGGGACTGGACTATGACTCGGATTAAGAAGAGGAAAAAGGCACCTCCACCCCCGAGGAGAAGTACCCGACGTCGCCGTCGCCAACGAGGGTATGGGATCGACATCCAAAAATGGTTGGCCAAGACTGGGATCGAGTTTCATTGGCCCGGTTATCAGTACATGGGACCTGGTACCAAACTGAAGAAACGTCTGGCGCGTGGAGACCCCGGGATCAACCGTCTGGACCGACTGGCCAAACAACACGACATTGACTATTCCAGGGCCAAGAACTTACAGGACAAATGGAACGCCGACACCAAGATGATCCAGGCCATCGACAAATTACCCGGACGTAAAACCATGACAGAACGCATTGTTAAGAAAATCATGCAAACCAAGAAACGTTGGAAATTGTAAAACCTTTTATTGTTGTTGTAATTAAAAGTTACACACGCTTTGTTGTTTTTCAAAAAAGAGTCTCTTTTTTTTCTTTAAGACGAAAATAAAATAATGTTCCAATTGATCCATAAGTTCGACGGTGACTGAGAAATGGCAACGGTTCTGTTCTACTGTATCCTCGCGTTCAAACTGCGCGAACCAGCGTCCCATGTCATGAAGCATGGATGACATCTCGTCAAGCTCACTAGCTATTTCCACGATCATCTTTTCCATTTCTTGTTCTTTTCGTACTCGTTTCACTCGGTTTTCTTCTGCGACTCTCCTGTTTTTTCCTGATTTCCGAAAGTCTCCGTTTTACAGGATCCTCGGGTTCCGCTAACATGCGTTCTAACTCTGCTACCAACCCTTCATCAGGCTCAGAGTCAGAGTCAGAGGAGGAGGAGGAATAAGACAACCGCCTCCCACGGCGTTGCGGTGGGGGTAATGCGTGTGGTGCTGCAGTGGTATTGGTGGTCGTGCTCTTAGCGGCGGTGGTCGTGCTCTTAGCGGCTGTGGGGAAATAAGACACCACCCTCCCACGGCGTTGCGGTGGGGGTAATGCCTGTGGTGCTGCAGTGGTAATGGTGGTACTAGTGTTGGTTAGTGGTAGTGTTGCAGTGGTAATGGTGGTACTGGTGTTGGTTGGTGGTAGTGTTGCAGTGGTAATGGTGATCGTGTTCTTAGCGGCGATGGTCGTGGTGTTGGATGGCGTTAGTGTTCCCCTGAAATCCCTCAGCTCAACCCGACCTCCAAACAAACCCCGAAGAATTTCATCCGGATCGTAATCATGCTCTTCCCACTGTCGTGTTGCAGTGGTAGTGCTCTTAGCGGCGGTGGTCGTGGTGTTGGACGGTGGTATTGTTTTCCTGAAATCCGTCAGCTCAACCCGAACTCCCAACAAACCCCGAAGAATTTCATCCGGATCGTAATCATGCTCTTCCCACTGTCGTGTTGCAGGTAAACGGGAGCGACGTTTGCGTTCCCTATAACGATTCAACGCGTCGCGCACCATGTCACGCATCTTGTACCGTGCACGATACCGTCTTTTCTGCTCGCGAACTTTCTCCGGATTTCTTTTCTTCCACTCTCGCACGAACTCTCTTCTTCTCACTCTCTGTCGTTTCAATGCTTCAGCGGAGCGGGCAGGCATGGTCTTCCGTAATGGACGCTCATACAAGTTCTAAAATGGGCGTGGAGAATAATCGTGCTCTATCTATCTACTATATCTCTCTATATCTCTATATCTCTATATCTCTATATATCTCTATATCTACTATATCTCATTTAAAAGAGCATAAAAAATACTCTCTAGAAAAAAAAAAAATCTCGCAAAAAAAAAATCTCGCAAAAAAAAAAAAAAATCTCGCAAAAAAAAAAAAAAAATCTCGCAAAAAAAAAAAAAAAAAAAAAAAAAAATCTCGCAAAAAAAAAAAAAAATCTCGCAAAAAAAAATCTCACAAAAAAAAAAAAAAAAAAAAAATCTCGCAAAAAAAAAAATCTCGCAAAAAAAAAAAAAAAAATCTCGCAAAAAAAAAAAAAAAAAAAAAAAAAATCTCGCAAAAAAAAAAAAAAAATCTCGCAAAAAAAAATCTCACAAAAAAAAAAAAAAAAAAAAAATCTCGCAAAAAAAATCTCGCAAAAAAAAAAAAAAAAAAAAAAAAATCTCGCAAAAAAAAAAAAAAAAAAAAAAAAAAAATCTCGCAAAAAAAAAAATCTCGCAAAAAAAAAAAAAAAAAAAAAAAAAAAAAAAAAAATCTCGCAAAAAAATCTCGCAAAAAAAAAAAAAAAAAAAATCTCGCAAAAAAAAAAAAAAAAAAAAAAAAATCTCGCAAAAAAAAAATCTCGCAAAAAAAAAAAAAAAAAAAAAAAAAAAAAAAAAAAAATCTCGCAAAAAAAAACCAGGGGGTAAGCCATCAAAATTTGCATTAATACTACAATATTTCTTTCAAAAGATTAAGCAAGCTATGGTGGCCGAGTGGTTTAAGGCGCTGGGCTGAAAATCCGGTGGGAATGTTATCCTGCGCAGGTTCTAATCCTGCATGCAGTGATTACATTTTAAAAAAAAAAAAAATCTCGCAAAAAAAAAAAAAAAAAAAAAAAAAAATCTCGCAAAAAAATCTCGCAAAAAAAAAAAAAAAAAAAAAAATCTCGCAAAAAAGAAAAAAAAAAAAAAAAAAAAAAAAAAAATCAGTATTTTCGATTTGCATAAACAAGGTGGTGCCTTTGGTAGCAAAACAAGGTGGTGCCTTTGGTAGCAAAACATAGCGTCCATGCCCAAATAAGGGCAACATGTCCAAATAAGGAGAAATATGAAATCGAGGTTGTGACGCGCATGTCCAAATAAGGCGATAGCCAATCCATGAGATCGAGACCAAGTCACGTGTTACCACCGACCCGGGGGATAGGTGGATATACCCCTACACTCGGTCGGAGACTGGACACCATTATACCGTGTGTATAAAAAAAATCGAGTCGAACCGTTCGAGTCACTCTGAGTTTTGAACTTGTATCGAGCGCTGGAAAGAAGAAACCATGGCACAGGAGCTGACCGACGAGGAGATGAACCAACAGATGGATCAATATGAATCAGTGACCGATGAACAGATGAACCAACTGATGGATCAATATGAAGCAGTGAGTATGACGTGTACCCTATGTAAGAAAGTCATCTTTAGAACTCTAACCCTAATCTTTTTCATAGAGTTACTGGGATTGGTTACCGGAAGAACTAAAGCGTTACGTACTTGACTTGGCAACTTGGCAACACATACGCGATAGAAGGAACAATTATCAAATGAGAAACCTTCTCGAAGAAATCTTGGATTATGGCGAACTGAAAAGACGATGGGGTTACGGTCACATAAGAATCATAAAAAGTAACTATATATGGGAATCTCATTTTTGCGATCGTGCCTATCGTATCTCAACTTTCTATGGTTATTATGTCAACAAGCGTGGCGAGAAAAATTTAATCCATTTAGGAAATAGTTACTTACACGCGCTCCTAAACGTAAATGATAAAAAATCGCTCTTGTCCCAAACCCCTTCTCTTGGAGACCTGGCAATAAAAACTGACTAATTAAAAAACGTTGTGTTTGATGTCTTTTTACAGAACAGACGGACCTACGACGAAGCCTTCCCCTTCGACGATGACGCCCAAGCGATGCTCCAAACCGGAGGTGGTGGTAACAATACAAGACCCCTCCTAGACTTCGACTTAAGACCCATAGGCGCTCGACGTCACTGGAGAAACGTCCTCCACAAACAACGGTACGAAGCCACGCTCAGACAACACAGAGACGCGACTCGCGAGGACAATCTAGGCCAAGAATTGACTCGGGCCCTTCAACGATCCATCGAGCAACAAATCGCTCAGGATCCTACCCTGACACCCCACTCCACGGTCCATTTCACCATGCAGTCCCGTGCCTTCACGCACGCCTTTCAGTCCACCACCTTCACCGTGCAAGAATTCGAAGAAGGGAGTGAAAGACTAACCACTTATCTCCAGTCTCTCGCGGCCAAACTCAACTCCAACGAAGAATTCACCCCCGACGACACGTTTACCATGGAAACCACTTTCATACGTACCCCAGGTCCAGGCAGCGGGAACGGAAAACGATACAGGCCGAGTTGCGCCGCCGTGCGGGGAATCGTCAAACGGTCGCGCGTGACCATCCGAAACAAAGACACTCTCTGCTGCGCCCGAGCCATCGTCACCATGAAAGCCTGGGTAGACGCGAACGAGAATTCGCGTGACCAAGATTACCACAATCTCAAACAGGGTTGTCCTGTCCAAGAGCGATTGGCCAAAGACCTACACCGTCGAGCCAACGTTCCCGAAGGACCTTGCGGCATTCACGAACTGCAACAATTTCAAAAAGCGTTACCTGGCTACCAGATCAAAGTCATGTCCATCGACCCACCCCACATGATCATCTACGCGGGACCCGAACCCTCAGATAAGATCATTCGTCTCATCAAAGAAGACGATCACTACGACGGATGCAATTCGTTCAAGGGATTCATCGGCAAATCCTACTTCTGCGACGAATGCAATCGAGGCTACGATCACGACGACTTTCGTCATCATCCCTGCCTCGGTCAATGGTGTCCCGCCTGCAAACGAAAAGACTGCCCCGATTTCATCGAGAAAAAACGACCCCTAGCGCCAGGCAAGTTTCCCGAACCCACCGAGATCTGCCGATTGTGCCACAGACAATTCTTCGGTGACCGATGCTACAACGACCACTTGCAACGGCAGAGTTTGACCATCCCCTCCATCTGCGACACTCACAAAAAGTGTGAGAAGTGTTGCCAAGTCTACGAATGTAAACGCAGGACAGGACGAGGAGGTAGTCGTCGTTCCCCCGATCACAAGTGCGAATGGGGCGAATGCCGCATCTGCGAAAAACAAGTCCATCTGCCGAAGCACCGATGTTACATCCAACGCGTCCCCAGAGACGAAGACGAGCCCGAAAGGATACGCGTCCCCCGCGACCAAGTCAACGGGCGACCCTTCGAAGAACCCGGACCCGACGATCCAGACACGAGCGTCTGTGTAGACAAAGACCCTCCCCTTCAAGTGTACTGTGACTACGAAGCCATCACCGACGCCGAAGGGAATCAGACACCCATTCTACTCTGCCTGGAAAACGACGAAGATGAGATATGTCACTCCTTCTACGGGCGCAACTGCACCGCAGCCATGTTCGAACACCTCGAATCCCTCACCGTCGACCAGGACAATAAGGATCGGAACGTCATCGTCATCTATCACAATCTCAAAGGCTACGACGGGATGTTCATCCTGCAACACTGTTACGCCACCCATCGAGAAGTCACGGACCAAATCCCCATAGGCACCAAGATACTGTCCCTGAAATCCGACAGACTGACTTTCAAAGATTCCCTCTGCTTTCTCCCGTTCCCACTGGCCAACTTTCCCGCCACCTTCGGAATCACTGAACTGCGTAAAGGATTCTTCCCACACAAATTCAACACCCTAGAAAATCAAGCGTACGAAGGTCCCATGCCACCGCGAGACATGTACGATCCCGACGGCATGTCCGCCAAAAAGAAAGCCGAGTTCGAACAGTGGTACCAAGAGAAAGTCGACAACGACTACCATTTCGTACTAAGGGAAGAAATGGAAGCCTACTGCGAGTCGGACGTCAAACTCCTCAAAGCGGGCTGTCAAAAGTTCCGGCAAGAATTCAAACAAAAAGCCGACTTTGACCCCATGGAGAAATGCCTCACCATCGCCTCCGCCTGCCAACGATTCTGGCGCAAGAAACTCGTTCCGCTCAACACCATCGCCTCCAGACCCCCGCGAGGATGGCACGGCGCCCGATCCAATCAGTCCGTCGAAGCCCTGAAATGGCTAGCCTGGCAAGAACACTCGTTGCAACGCACGGGTCAAGGTGATCGTATCCTCACGGTACGAAACGGAGGCGAAGTACGACTAGCCAATCAGCTCGTGGACGGATACGATCCGACCACTCGAACCGTCTACGAATTCCACGGATGTCTATGGCACGGATGTCCTCGCTGTTTCCCGACCCATCGAGACCGATATCCCATCTATCACGCCGATCGCACCATGCAGGAAGTCTACGAGGCCACACTCCGCAAACACGACCTTCTCAGTCGCCAAGGTTACCAGCTCTGCGTCAAGTGGGAATGCGACTGGGCCCTAGAAAAAAAAACTGACCCTGATCTCAGCCAGTTTCTAGACACGTTCGAAATCGTCCAACCGCTCGAACCCCGAGACGCTTTCTTCGGAGGACGCACGAACGCTGTCAAACTGCATCACGTGGCCGACGTGGCTCAAGGAGAGAAAATCAAGTACATCGACGTGACGTCGCTCTACCCCTGGGTCAACAAGGGAAGCAAATACCCCATAGGACACCCGCAAGTCATCGTCAACCCAGACGACCAAGACATCCATCACTACTTCGGTATGGCCAAAGTGGACATACTACCACCTCACGAACTTTACCATCCCGTTCTACCTTTTCGGCACGAGAAAAAACTCACCTTCCCACTCTGCCGATCGTGCGTGGAACACGAAATGAACAAACCCCTCCTCGAGAAATCACATCAATGCTCTCACACGGCCGAGCAACGCACGCTACGAGGGACCTGGTGCACCCCCGAAATCGAGAAAGCCGTTGCCATGGGATACACGCTCATCAAGATCCACGAAGTCTACCATTTCCCGGAAAGACAACGCCGTACAGGACTCTTCGCCGATTACGTGAACACCTGGCTAAAAATCAAACAGGAATCCGCCGGCTACCCTAACTGGTGTCACACCCCCCAAGACAGGGTACAGTACGTGCAACAATACCGCCAGAAAGAAGGCATTGCTCTCGATCCGGACATGATCCAGAAAAATCCCGGACGCAAAGCCACCGCCAAACTCATGCTCAACTCTTTCTGGGGCAAGTTCGGCGAAAACCTACACAAACCCACTACCGAAGTCGTCTACACCGCAGCGCACCTCTTTGCCCTCGTTTCCAATCCCTTCCACGAGATAAAACAAGTCAGAATCGCCAACGACGAAGCCCTAGAAGTCGTCCACGCCGAACTCGAAGACAATCAACCCGACAACGGACGAATCAACATCTTCATCGCCGCTTTCACCACCTGCTGGGCTCGACTCAAATTATACAGCTACCTGGAACTGTTAAAGCAACAAGTCCTCTACTTTGACACCGATTCCGTCATCTACTCGCACAAACCAGGCCAACCCGACGTTCCGCTAGGCGATTACCTCGGAGAGATGACCAACGAGCTCGACGACGGTGATTACATCATCGATTTCACCTCCGCTGGACCCAAGAATTACGGGTACAAAACCCACCAAGGCAAAGTCTGCTGTAAGGTGCGTGGCTTCTCACTCAATGTACGAGGATTACACCAACTCAACTATGACGTCATGAAACAAAATCTACTCGACGAACTCGAACAACCTCTCGAGGACGGTGAACGACGCAACATCCCCGTCGTAAACCCCAACTTCTTTTACAGAAACCCAGCCACCAAACATCTCAAGGTCATCACTCACACCAAACACTACGGACTCGTCTTCGACAAACGCGTCGTAGACACGAACACTTACATGTCGTTTCCATACGGATACGCACCATTGTAATTTTTTACTTCCTGTAAAATCAATAAAAAAAATCAATTGTTAAAACTCATTTCCTGTCTATCGCCTTATTTGAGCACGCGCATGACCTGGATGCAAAAGACTGCTGACGCCACTGCAGGCGCATATTTAAAACACGTCCACCATCTTGTTTATGCAAATCGAAAATACTGCCCTCTGATTGGTCGAGAGCCTTTTTTAATGATATGCACGGCCTTCTGATTGGTTACCGCCCCTATAAGCGTCCTATACTACTAATGCACTTATTCATTCAAAATGAAAGCCCTGCTTTTGAAAGAGACATATCCGACGACTGCCGAAACGGAAAACCCAATTTGAAAAAGTGTGCTTCTAAGTTTTCTGGAACTGAGGCTACGTGTGGGTGTGTTCGACGGAAGTTTTGCAGCTTTAACGGCTTGGCTTCAAACTGATTTTAAACGACGTTCTCAGTCCGTGTACACGATAACAGTAACGCGCCTATATGATAAGGTTGACGATTAAACCAATGTAGCGAGCTTATGAAGGTGACTTTTCAAGCTTTAACTCTTCGTCGATCAATGTTTTTTTTTTTCAACTTTTACCAGCTTCAAGTTGATACCCTGATTAACTTTAGAGGCAGTCATTGGAGTGGAACATCCAGAAACAGGTCCGGGACACTAACAAATATTTAAGCTATTTGGTCTCAAACTTTTACGTATTTCCAAATAGTTGAACGATGATTGCCAGTTACTTCAACTAAATGAGATGAACATAAAAACGTTTAACGCATAAAATTAAACTAGTCAAGGATGTGTAAAAAGAAGGGTAACGCGAATCCTTGAGCGGTAGTAGATGTCGTAACGTTAAAGGAATGCAAAGAAAATAAATTTAAACGCGAACGAACCTACGCCAACTATTACAAAGTATCATTTTTCACCTCTCGCAACAAGCAGGCACTACGACACTGCTTAAAAATTGGCCTGCTACATGTATGTGACGTGGATAGGAGAGGTGAAAACCCTGGCAGCAAATAAAAGCACCTTACACTATTGCCGATGATCATGATTTTGAAGAGCTTGTTGGTGAAAACAGCCCAACTAAAAGAACACCGTACTGACGTCATGACGAGCTTATCCCACCCGAGCAAAAAATGTTTTAATATGTCTAATACATGTATGCTTCCAACCGGTTTCGCCTTGTTCTCAGAAACATTCGAAAAAAAGTGTCTCGGCTTGAAGTCTGAGAAATATCCCTGGTAGCTGCTGAAAGTTTTGTGCTATTGTTCTTTTGCACTTTTTTGCAGGCAAAAACTAAGAACAGCTTAAGAGCGGAAGCAGTCCCACCTCGTTTCTTTTTATGACACAGCTTGTTGCCGTGACATTCAGTCTGACCTAGGCCGCTGTGCATTGATAGATAAATGTTCATGGTTGAGAGTCCTTTTAAGTATTTAAGTGAAATCATTTTTATTTGTACCGCACGGAAACTTCCTCTGTGACTTATTTCGTTAAGTGCTATATGTTTTCCTTATACAATAAGTCTTGATAAAATACGAGTGAGAGATAAGGCTCGTTTATTTGGGCTTCCTTTATTTATTGAGCAGCGGGGCTCGTCTTCCCGTTTGTGGTCATCACACAATACCGCGGACCACTGAATAAACATGAAAATAGAAGTTAATTAAGTGTATAAGCAATCTACTCAATACAGGTTATTATCTAGTGACCACAGGTTGCCTGCATGTATACTTTTTTAGCTAAAGGAACTCTTTTTGGCTGGTTCCTCTCCTGTCGCGACGTTTATAGAAACAGTATTTTCTCTAAGAGCATGACATCCGCAGTCAAGAAAGCTTATGTCGTTCACAAATTATTGTTTTAATTTTCGATCGTGTCGTCTTCTGTCGACTAAACTTGGGGCTAGTTCAACACCGGTTTGCTGAAAAGGGAAGTATTTAAAGCGCTAAGATACCTCTGTTTATTATACATAGCGACTCCAAATCCTTAATCCGATATCATTTGTACTTGACGCTTAACTTCGCGTAATCGGCTTCTTCCCGGGGATGTGGAGTTGAAAAGAAGGGAAGTAGCCTGCCATTTAACCCCCCAAATCCGACACTGCTCTACTACTGAAAACTATTAATACATTTTTTGTCTTGACTTTTCTTTGCTGATCAAATATACAAAATATGCATTACAACCCACCTAACTTGACTTGTAATGGCTATTAGTGGTAATTCTTATGCTACGGTATTAAATTATTTATATACTGACATATTAATTACAGTATTAGCGGAAAAGAGAGGTTAAACATTATTTTATATTTATTTTATAACTGTTCTGTGTATAGTCGCAGGAATAGGCGTTCAGTTTGACAAGTACATGACTGAGGGGGACATGGGGGGGCAGGGGGGGGGGGGGGTCTGAACACCGCAACACCGCAAGAAAAGTGGACGAAACACCGTCACCGCAACACGTATTTTTAGCGCCATGATTCGTTCATCTACACTTAAAATAATACTTTTATACCTCAACAATTTTCCACAAAATAAACACATCACAACGCTTTTCATTGTGCATATGTTGATACTACTGATGCCTGTAAATCAGTTTTCTTGCTCTTGTGAAGAAACCTTGCGCGAAGTTAGGAAGCGGACGAAGAAAAACGTGAGGACCCTTGAGAGATGGCTTTTACTCTAGATCCCTCTCTTCTTTTACTTCGCTCACTTTTCTTAATGTATAAACCCACTGACTGAAGCCCTATCTTCACTGAAAGTATTGCTTTCCGGAGCTTGCTACGTTTGCGTTCGATGTTGATAATCGAAAAAATATTTGAAAAAATAGGAGGTGTAGAAAGTCGCAGGACCTTGGAGCGGGTGAAGACTGCTATCAGAATGACCTGTAGACGAAGCCGAATAGCAAAAGGAAAAAAATAGTAGACGTGTGTAATTTACAAAGTTTCCTTTAATAGCTTAGAAAGCCTTCTTTCTTCCCTGCCGACGCGACGTCTGAATATATTTTGTGGCCGGTAGTTTTTGCCACCTTTTCCTTTCTTCGAAGAAAAAAGCTGCGCAGTCAATAATACATTATATTCGGCCTTGGCGTGTCCAGAATTTCCAGGATTGTTTCTGCCCTCGCTCCTCCACGTGTCTACCGAACACTGAGTTCTGGGTGGCAGAGGTCGAGTTACTTGTCAAGTTACGTATAAATGAAAACGGCCTTGGATTGGCAGCCGAGGCATATTGAAGACTAACTGGAAATTGGTCTGTATTTTGTTACAAATTATTATGCATCAGTCAATTCTACCAGTGCGCATCCCCCCCCCCCCCCACCCCCGGGGAACCGCGGGGCACTTGCTCACGTTGTCAGTCCCGGGGGTGGGGCATTCGCAATTTTATCGCGGCCCGGGGGCTGGGCATTTGCGTACCCCGGGGCGATCGCCGGACATTTGACACACGTGTTTTCGAAAGTGCCATGGATGAGTTCAGCGGAAAAGCCGAGGCGTTTGTGGAGCAATGGCTTGTCCGTCAGGGTCTAGAGAAACTTGTCGATGTTTTTAAAGGTATGTTTATGCCATTTTTGTGGATGGAAGGGTCCAGCTTTGTTACGTGCTTTTGACACTGTTGAACAAAGTAATCTAGGTTTAAATTTTTTGGTTATTGATTCAACGAACTGTTTATAATCAAGTATTGAAATAAAATATTAAAGTTGTGAGATTTCTAAAACAATGATACTTGTTTTATTGTAAACATTGTTAACGGGATTGTCGTTATTCTAGTCGAAATATTCAAAACAAATGGTTTTTATGCAACAAAATATTTAATGTTAAAATCAAAATATAAAGAAATAAATAAATATAATCAGAATCAACTAACACGTACTGTTGTCCTAGAAGTCTTACCACTACATTAACATACTGAACAGTTGAACGTTTTATTCACTGATTAATAAAAAAAAACTGCAGAGGTGTTGGAAGGCGACGATCCCGGGGCAGGGCATTTGCCCTCATTATTCGTCCCCACCCCGGGGCATTTAGACAGCTTATGCGTCCCCACCCCGGAAAATTTTCCCATTTTTTTTTTTAAAAATGCTAATGCCCGGGGGTTGACCCCCGGGGGTGGGGGGGGGGGATGGACACTGCTGGAATTGACTGATGCATTAACATCAATGGTACGTGTTTGCATAAATTAGCATCGAAAACGAAGTTTACATGCTAAATTTAGGTCAAATTTAGGTTTGAGAGAGGTAAATCAAAAAACCCCAGCATCGCAAACAATTTCATTTCACCGAACACCGCAGCGTGAAAAACACAAACATTGCACACCGTAGGGTTTGAGATCACCGCAACACCGCAAGTTGAGATTTTATTCACCGTATCACCGCAATAAAAAAAAAACATCAACACCGCAACAACTTAAATCCCCATGTCCCCCTCATGACTTAATACTTTAGTCAAGATCAGACTCTGTCACTTCAAAGAAAAAAAAAATACCGGCCACTCTTAGCCGAGTCATATCATGTTTGCAAGATGTTTGTTTACTTATTTAAGCAGTGTTTTCGTCGAACAGCAATCAAGTCCAACTTAAGTGCTTATTTAATTTATTTAAAGATTTATTTGAGAAATAAAAGTGTTCTGTGTTTGACCCTTCTGTTCCCTGACCAGGTTAAATTAAACCTGTTTTGGTTGTTATGTGGCTCTAGGTTTTATCAGAGATCTCAGTGAAGCTCTTAAAATAGAGAAACGTGTTTACAAACATCACGAGAGCATAAATAAGGCTCTGGTCAAACGCATTAGCCGAACCCAATTCAACCAATTGGGCTTATGTGAAGTTCGGCGTTTGACCCAATTAAGTTCGACTGATTTTATTTGGAGCGGCTGTGGCGTTCTTCACCTCTGGCCAGCCGTAAATAACGCCTGAAGACCGACTTTGGGTCAAACGCCGGTCTTCACATGAGCCGAACCAAACGCATAATCGAAGGTCTAAAGGCACCATTTTGACTTTACCTTGAAAAACAACTGGTCAACAAGACCGCTTTTGTTATTTGTTTGGTGTAGCAGTTTTGTTCGACTGAATTAAGTTCGACGTTTGACTCAAACAGGCGTTCTTTTAGTTATTTGAGTCGACCCAAACTGTCATTAGGTTCGGCTCATGTGAAGTACGACGTTTGACCCGGGCCTAACGGTTTGGTGAAGTTATTCACAATTAATTTCTTGTTAACACTCTGTGAAGGTACATATTGTAAACCTTATAGAAAAAACTACGTCATTGAGATTAATGCTTTTAATTCAAAACCGAAACTACAATGACACCTTAGTTATGTTCGTTCTTTTTTTAGTGGAGCATTTAGATGGGATGAGAAAAGAGACAAAATTCTGTGGAGTGAAGTAAGGCAAAAGGGGTCTTGTATAAAAAGGATTGGAAGCAAGGAAGTAGGCCAAAAGTGGTCAGAGGTTGCAGCTGCAATAAATACCCATGCTGACTTTGCTGTAATGCCAAGGGATCAAAGACCAGTGAGAGAGCGGTTCAATAAGCTTCTCAGTGATTTCAACGCTAAAATGCAGAAGGAGAAGAAAGCGAGTGGAATTAGTCCTGATGACTTAAGCGAAGAGGACCTGATTCTGGAAGAAATTCAAGAAGTCATTACCTCCAACGCCATCGCTCCATGTGCCCCCAGTGACAAAGGAATTTCAGAGAGTGAAGGAGCTAAAGCATTGACCACTAGCAACAGAGCAATGACATCTTGGGGAAGGGGCACAGCTGAAGATGGTAATGAGGAGGAATGCATCAGTTTGATGAATGGAGACAACAACCCTGCTGGGGTTAATTTGCCACGCTTGTGGGTTTTATTCTTACGTAGCGTTAACACTTATCCTGTCACTTCATGGAGTGATGACAGCAAGAGCCACCATTCATCAAAGGTGGGGACAACTACAACGCTAATTGCATAAATGTGAACTAGATATATAACTTAATCAAAAATTATGAGTAGCGCTAATGTTAAGGAGGTGAACAAGAAGGGGCAGACGAGGGTTAAATCTTTTGACAGATACGCATTTTCACCCTTGGTTGAGAACTTTATTAAAACAACTTTTGTTTGCATTAAATAATGTGCTGGTGATCATTTCAAATAAGGGGCTTTACCTACACAACTGAATATACAATAGGCCCCAGTCACTAATAACCACTTGCACACTTAACCTCTACTTTATTTACATTTTTTTGTGTGGTAAAACTGGCTATTAGGATTTCGTGATTAATTACTTCTCAAACTCATTAATAGTTCATCAAGTAAAAACAAAGAAAATCACAACCGTGAAGGAAGTTTGGATACCAGGTCTTAATTAGCATAGATTTTGACGATTTTACTTCTCTCTTCACTCCTTAGTTTTTGTTTCGATTGAGAAGATATATCAAACACTCAAGACTGTGTTTTATCGGCTATCCAAACACCTCGAATTTCGTCAATAATATTCCGCTGCCCGTCGTATTTTCAACTCTCTTCTCGGTGTTTGGATATCCCGATGAAACACTGTCTCTCTTGTGTGGTATATTACATGAAATTTAGTTTGACGGATTTCAAACATCCACTTCACTGACTGTCAAATGGTTGTACAAAAAATGCCTTAAATGCCTTAAAACTCAGTACAAATGTTCATGCAAAGTAGCTTTCAATAGCAGGTGGATCTAACTGAAAATATTCTGATGTAGTGTTTCCATATAAGCAAGTCATTGCATTTCTCCACAGAGCACGGACTATGTGAAACTGCACTACGCGAAGTTTGTAGCCTCGCAACAAACAACTCTTAGGCCCGGGTCAAACCCCGTACTTCACATGAGCCGAACCCAATGACAGTTTGGGTCGACTCAAATAATTAAAAGAACGCCTGTTTGAGTCAAACGTCGAATTTGATTCAGTCGAACCGATCTGCTACACCAAATAAATAACAAAAGCGGTCTTGTTCAGTGGTTTTTCAAGGTAAGGTCAAAATGGCGCATTTAGACCTTTGATTATGCGTTTGGTTCGACTCATGTGAAGATCGGGGTTTGACCCAAAGTCGGTCTCCAAGCGTTATTCTCGGCTGGCCAGGCGTAAAGAACGCCTCAGCCGCTCCAAATAAAATCAGGGTCAAGCGCCGAGCTTCACATGAGCCTAATTGGTTGAATTGGGTTCAGCTCATGTGAAGTACGGCATTTGACGCGGACCTACGTGCGTAAGTCTTCCATGAAGGCTTTGTAATCTTTCAACAATCTCGGCTCTCTCTCCAGTTTCTTTTCAACCAGTTTGCGCGCTGCATATCCTGAGACATGTTGTTTGGTACTGAGGCCTGACGATTTTTGGATGGTAACTGAGATTTGATAGTGTCCATTTTTTAACTCCACTGTTTCTTCGGCGTTTTGCATAAAACGACATTTGTCCTGAGACATCTCTGTCTTATCGTCAACGATATAGAATCGGTGAGGTCATGATTGTAGAAGTCCTCTACCATCAGTTGGAGCTGAAGAACGACTTTGGCGAAGAAGCCTGATTCCTGGAGGCATCGACTAGCATCCCGTCCAGGGGGAGTAGAAATACTCCTAGCCGCTTCATGCTACAGAAACCGGGATAAGCTCCGGCAGCCTTGAACCAGTCGGCTGCAAGGCTTCGCGCACACACACTAACATTACTCACAAAGCTAATTACAAAAAATATCAAGCAATACTCAGGTTAAACACTACTGAGCTTACTCTGGGCAATTTTGATAATCAATCATGATTACTTGATACAGATTGGCTGAACGCGCCTGCAGTAAGTTGGTTTCCGGCTTCAAACGAATTTTGAAAAGGAATTTCAGAAACGTATCGCTTCTGAGTTTGATCTAAACGCGTTTATTTCATTCCAACGCGAAACAAAGTCGACATGCAACAAAGCGCATTTTTCAAATTGCCCTCGTTCGCGACGAGGGCAAAAGGAACATTCAAATTGGACTTTAGTGCAAACTCATGCCATTTCAAAAAGTTGTGATTTAGGTTTAGTATGCCGCTTATCTCGGTATTGCCTGCGTCATACCAATTTTGTTCAAAAAACAGGTTTTTTCTTGCAAGAATTTTCCTGTTATTCCACACCTTTCGTTTTTAGGATTTGTTTTGGAATCGATGCCCGCTGAGATTTTGAACTCGCACCAACAATCTAACATTTTTTTTTTTTTTTTATAAAATGTGGGAAGCTTTTCATCAAGGTCTGGTATACTTGTTGCAAAGTTGCATTTTGTTAGGAAAGCAAGACTACCATGTTTGTGCAAGAGCTGGTTGGGGATTATTTTCCAGGAGGCTTGTGACTCGTCTTGAATTCTTTTGACCCAGGCTATTTTGAGCGCTTTTTCTATGATCTTAATATCACACATTTTCAATCTGCCATCTAGCTTTCTTTTCTCCAATTATAATGTTTTTTTAATTTTATTTTAGGGGACTTCCCTACCCAAATAAAATTAAAAACTAGCGTATTTACTTCTTGTACGTAGTCATCTGGAACAGGAAGCAGCTGAGTAAATTAATTTAGATGTCCCAAGTGTAATGACCATGTTTTTCTTTCCATAAAGAGTTAGACTTCTTCGTTGCCAAGTGTTCAGCGTTTTCTCGAGGTTAAGTATTTTTTCACCGAAGTTTAGCCTAATAGCACTTGCTTGGATGTAAGAAAAGAAGACAGCAAGAGCGTTGATGGCCCGGGGGGGGGGGGGTACTTTGGGAATTTCTGGGTGGGGATGTGCCGCTGGGACCCTGGAACCCTTAGCCTATACCAGAGCTAGTTCAGCTGAATTTTGCTACCCTATACTAGAGTAAACTCCCTAAATCTCCCCATCTATCGACACTGTTGAGGCTGATTTGCGTAAATTTAAACTTGCAGATTTGATTTTTTTATATTTTTGAGTGGCAATTCCTGGTTTCCTTAGTCTAGATAAAATCTTCAACCAACTAGTCAGTTTTGTCAAAAATTATACCCTATTCTAGACCCAAACACTCTGATTTATATACCCTATCCTAGAGTAAACTGCTTGAAAACCATACCCTTCGCAGCGGCACATACCTATATAGCCCATATATGGCTGCCCTCCCCAGGAGTTGATAGGTTCTTTTGGCCAATTAAAACCAAATGGTTCATCTGTTCTGTCATCTGTTGTTATGACGCAATTTATCATCAATAAGAGGACAAACGCATAAAAAACTGACGTCAAAGCTAGAATTAAAAATGAACTTTTACTAAGTATGCTGGACAAAGAAAATGCCTTTCTTCAGACACACAAGATTATTCATGAACTGAAATCTCTTAAGTAATTAAATCAATGTCTTCTGTCATTATTCTCCCCTGATTTTATTTTAGTAGTCTTAAAGTACAGAAACGATAATAATATTAACTCATTAATTATATCTTTAATCTTAAATTAATTATAAACAATTATTGGATGAGGTTTTTGTGATATCCAGAATAATCAAGGTCGAGGTAGGGGTTATCGGCCGAAGCCGAAGGCTAAGACTGATAACCCTTACCGAGACCTTGATTATTCTGGATATCACAAAAACCGCATGTAATAATTGTTTTATTATACAATGAACGAAAAAAATGGAAGTCACGTGTTTGCTTCTGCACTGACGCCAAGCAAGTGAACACAAAGCGCGCGAATTTGACATGATTACCCGTGACCTTAAGTGTCCTTGACATGATTATTGTATAATCTGCAGCTAGATGACGTCACAGGCGCTGATTTCGAGAATGCAATCTTTTGCAACTCAAGGTTTGAGGCTTTTTTGTAAAAGTTAACCAGTTGTTGATGTTATTATGTGACAGGCTCAGTCATTACTGCAGTAAACCATCTTAGCACTACACAGTACAAGTTCACTTCACATGTGTAAACGGTGCCGAGCTCAGAGAGTTAAAGTGCACCTAGCTCCAATTTTTTTTTTTTTTCGCTAAAACAAATCTACTTGTTATTTGAAATACTTTTACGAAAACATTTTTGGATTCGGTTTAATCCTCGATTTTCTGTGCCCCGACGAAATCTCGAAAATTGAACCAAAACGCCGCCATTTTGTTTCGCGACCGAGTTTGAGGAGAATGGGTCCAGTGGCTATTGCGACGTCTACCCAGGAAGGTTGAATATCTCACGTCCTCTTATTTCCTTCAGGATGGTGCAACAGATATTTGAAAAGTGCTCAGAGACGCCTTTCATAAGTGCTATCGGCTGTTGCAATAATATCCCAGATTTAACGAAAGATATACTGTACAATTTACTCGTGACTAACGGTCCATGGTACACGACGTAAAGACGTGAACGAAGGGTTGATTTTGTCGAACCGAAACAAGCGGAGTGAGTCTGTGAGAACCATTGAAGAACTCTCACTGGAATTACTTCCGCAGACGTCCAAACGCTATTTTCAAAATTTTACGCTTAAAGCCAACCAGCAATTTTTCCATTTTGTTGAACAAATACAGAGAGCTGACTGAGGCGATATTGTGTTTGGTCCCTGGGTAGACGTACTCAGCAACTGCCGCCCAGACTCCCTAAACGCGGTCGCGTAAGAATTCAAGCGCGACTTTGAAAGGGCATATAAAATCGAGGATTCAACCAAATTCAAAACTTTTTTCACCCAAATGCTTCGAATAACAAGTGGATTCGTTTTAATGAAAAAAAAAAAATGGGTTAGGTGCACTTTAAACTCACATGGGACAAGGCACAACATACTGCATAAAATAAACCTAAATGAAGAGAGATTGTTGTTGTGTTATGTCTCATAAGGCCTAAGAGCTAAATAAAGAATTATTATTAGAGGATAAAGTTACTAAGTAAACAGTATTCTGCAACAAATTTCCCACTTACAATTTGCAACGACTTGACTAAATTGTTGTCAGAAATAAAAAAAATCTATGTTACTTTATTCACTCATTTCCACACCCATATCAGGTTCAAGTGATTGCCTTCTCGCTCGTCGCAATTCAACTCCCAGATACTGACATTTAAAAACAACACTCCAACCGAATGGAACCAAACTAAGCATAAGCTCACAAATATGCATTGCGGACCTATTTTTGTCAATCGATAACAACCGAGTAGAAACATTTTCGGTGAGTTCGATTGTTATTGATTGGAAATATCGAGCGATAGCAATTGGCGATTGATATCGATTGAATCGATGGATTTCCGGTATCGATTTTTATCGATCAAGGACTACGCCTGCTTGTTTAGTTTCACTCTCTCGTAGGAACCTCTTCGCACCACATCGTGGAGGCGAGGAACTTCAATCGTCCATCTGGACCTGTCATGAGGATGACGGGTCACGCTTCGGTCCTGCGATTAAAGGTTAGTTCTAGTCACAAACTAAGCGACTTTGGGGATTTGCCGACAAAAGTAGTGGAGCAGGAACAGGTGGCTCAACAACCGGGACGTTTCGGTTTCCACGTACAGCGGACAACAATAAAACATTGATCAACCTCTTACCTTAAAACTTAAAAATGCTATATAGGTGCGTAAAACACAGCGGTCAAACGTCTGCGCATGTGCGAGCTATGGCGCAACTAAAGGCGGCCAAAACATTTTCATAACCTTGTTCTTTTTGTGAGTCATCGACATCCCATAAATGAGATTGTCCTCGTTATTTATATATTTGTTTGTGTTTTAGCTTTTACAACGAGAGCTAACAGAAATAAGAGTTAAAAATTGTTCCACCTTCTGCTTGTTGCAGGTCTTTCCTTTCCGCGGTATGTATTTTCCGCGCTTCTTGAATTGTTTGCCCGCCTCGACTTTGTATTTAGTGTACCAGTTTGTCCCCGGGTTTGTAGTTTGGAAAAGATTTTCCCACCTGGTCAAAGACCTGGTACAGGCGGTTTGGGATTGGTATTTTGGCCAGCTATGCCCGATGACGATGGACAGGAACATCGTTTGTAGTTCGATTCATCTCGTTCCTGTGCTTCAGACAAATCCAGGATCCAGACGGAATCCTCCTAGACCTTCACAAAAGTTTTCTAGCTCGCCTGAGCGAAGCCGAATCACTTCAATTGTCTTTTTCTTCTCCAGTTTTTTCTTCTTTTACACACCGCCTGTCGTCCGTTTCCGGCGTCACGCATCGTATGATTAATAAAAACAAACAAAAATATACTACGCCGTCGGCTCGACACGGGTTTTCAAGACTTATAAACGTTTTTGGTAACGCTTAAAACAAAATGGTAAATTAACAGAATACCGGTAACTTAATTAACTTTGTGGCTGAAAGGTCTTAAGTATTCCTTTTACCTACTTTCTTTTCCTTTTACAGATTTCTATGAACTTTTCAATTTTTTTTCGTAAATTTTGCGTGACACCGGTTGTTTCCCATGTTTTCATTGAAATGTTTGCGCGGGAAATTGGCGCGCGGCTGCCAAAAATGTATCCATTCGCGCATGCCCGACGTTTGACCGTTGTGTTGGTACGTAACGACGTCGGAACATGGACTTGTATTTCTTTCAGAATCAACAAGTATATAGCGTTACAGTAGCAAAGGAAAAAACATAGAAAAGGAAAGAGACCGTAAATCTAAGCAATGTTTAACGTCCTTAAGTCCTGTAAGTGAGACATAAAGACAATTTGTTAGTTTGAAGCTACGAAGGAAAAGAACACTAAAAAAGGTGGCTATGTTTACAGATGATTTCCAATCCGTACTGCGCAGTCTTGGCACCTCAATGTTTATAGCGGAGCTCCTGCGCGCCGAAGGCGCCCGAGCGGAGCCCCATACCTTAGAAAATTTGGTAACCTTTGGTCACGTGACTGTCCGTACGTACGTACGTCCGTCCGTCCTTACGCCTATGCCTTGAAAACTAAGAGAGTAGCACCATTACCATAGCTACATCTTTGATTTTGGGCGTCCACGCTATTGTTAATTGACAGCTGTCACAACAAGCTATCCGCTGACCAGTATCATGTGACTACATCACGGGCTCAGGTTTAGAGCTCGTCGAGATTGTGTGTTTTCTAAAGTTAACCGCTGACCAGTTACTGGTTGGATTGGATCACGGGCTCAAGTCACGTTATTTCTTTGGGGGAGAAGGAAGGAGTACTCGCAAATGTAAAACTTTGGGCGCAAATTAACCCCTGGCGCGTTGTTGACTTTTCTTCTGATATATTCTTTGTACAATCGTCTCTTGGAAAGTCCCTGAAACATTGCGTACGTAATTTCTACAATCTTGGTTAGGCTTGTTGGGTATAGTTTGCTAGACGTCATCTTTAAAGTTCTGCTAGTAAAGAAAATTAATGTAAATCTTTATTTCTACCAGGTACCCATTCAGCTTCAAGGCTGGTATCCATAGGGGCCTTGTAGATATAAAATTAATTAAATATCTATTTATAGCATTGATTAAATTGTACTGTATATTAGAAATATAAGAATGTAAGAATACTATGCTATGCTTATGCTAGTAATTTATTATCCTCTCTTTCATACCAGATCATCTCTAGGATAGTTGAAGTAAAGCGTTGTTCAGTGCCGGAGTTGTAACGTTTGACAGTTACGTGATCGTAACTGAACGTTACTTCACTCCTACATAGTTCATAAACTACACACCGCCTATTTCTTAATTTCACATCTTTTGATAGGAAAGTACATTCCTTGAGAAGAATGCAAAAAGGAGGGGGACATGGAGGGGGGGGGGGGGGGGGTCTGAACACCGCAACACCGCAAAAAAAAAATTAACGAACACCGCATCACCGCAAGAAAAGTCAACGAAACACCGTCACCGCAACACGTATTTTTAGCGCCATGATTCGAGTGTACACTTACAATAATATTTTATACCTCAACAATTTTCCACAAAATAAACACATCACAACCCTTTTCATTGTGCATATGTCGATACTGCTGATGCCTGTAAATCAGTTTTCTTGCTCTTGTGAAGAAACCTTGCGCGAAGTTAGGAAGCGGACGAAGAAAAAAGAGAGGAGCCTCGAGAGATGGCCTTTACCCCAGATCCCTCTCTTCTTTTACTTCGCTCACTTTTCTTGGTGTATAAACTCACGGACTGAACCCCTATCTGGACTGAAAGTGTTGCTTTCCGGAGCTAGCTGCGTTTGCGTTCGATATCGATAATCGTTTGAAAAAAATAGCTAGAAGGTCAAGCGGAGCGGGTATAGACCGGTATCAGAATGACCTCTAGACGAAGCCGAATAGCAAAAGGAGAAAAAAATAGTAAACGTGTGTAAGTTACAAAGCTTCCTTAGCTTAGAAAGCCTTCTTTCTTCCCTGCCGACACGACATCTGAATATATTTTGTGGCCGGTAGTTTTCGCCGCCTTTTCCTTTTTTCGTAGGAAAAAGCTGCGCAGTCAATAATACATTGTATTCGGCCTTGGCGTTTCCAGAATTTCCAGGATTGTTTCTGTCCTCACTCCTCCACGTGTCTACCGAACAGTGAGCTCTGGGTGGCAGAAGTCAAGTTACTTGTCAAGTTACGTATAAATGAAAACAGCTCCGGATTGGCAGCCGAAGCATATTGAAGATTGACTAGAAAGTGATGGTCTGTATTTTGTTACAAATTATTAACCTCAATGGTACGTGTTTGTCATAAATTAGCATGGATTAACGAAGTTTGGTCAAATTTAGGTTTGAGAAAGGTAAATCAAAACACCACAGCACCGCAAACAATTTCATTTCACCGAACACCGCAACTTGAAAAACACAAACATTGCACACCGTAGGGTTTGAGATCACCGCAACATCGCAAGTTGTGTGACGATAGGTTTTTCTCGGTAAACTACTGTGACGATAAGTTTTTCCTGCAACACTGTAAATTTCGGACTGAACGGACACTTGAACTGACAACTGGGGGAATCTAACTCTTGGAGAGCACTGCTTGGCTGCGGGGACGGAAATTCGTCACGATTTCCTGGTACACGAGGATCTACTTCAATGGTCTTCACTACGGACGTCAAGGAAGAGACATAACTTGGTCCAACAGTAGTTTATTCTGCACTCTAACGTCGAGGGTGAAATTGACATACTCGGCGGAGTAGCCGCTGTAAAATCGTAACGATGTAGCCGATGTAATCGATGTAATCGAAAAAGCTTTACAAACGTACTTGCTTATATATCATCCTTTACACGTCAAGTGTTTACAATATGCTAACGTAACTTCAAGTATACAATACGAGCGGAAAGTACTTAATTAAGGTAGCGAATTCTAATCAACACCACGAGGCTTCCAAAATTAAAAATAGAGTGCTAGGATTAAAATAACACAGGCTGAGATTAAGATAGAACAAACTTAGGAAATTAAAAGTGAGATACTTAAATTTGAAATTCTGAATTGGTCTTACCGACAGCAAGGAAAAATTATCCTATGAATAGACAGCATTAAAACTCCATTAGTGAAAAGTAGTTCAGCTGGCTAACCTCCGAGAAAACTAATAAAACTTCATTAGTGAAAAGTAGTTCAGCTGGCTAGTTCCTGGGGGAACGGAAAGTAGATTGTAATAATAAAAGAAACTCAAATGACCCGATAACGAACTTCTTGTTTTGTAAACGAAAGTTAGTGGAACAGCGTTGCACACGCTCAGGTATACAAAGAATCGGCAAAGTACAATGAAGAACAAAACTTATATAAGAACTCTAGCTGTTAACTGAAAATAGGCTACTGTCGGTTTTTCCTATAACTTTCCAAATAATAAAGAATTGTCTGTGGAACGGCGAATTTTCTCATAACAGTTGAGATTTTATTTACCGTATCACCGCAATAAAAAAAAAAAAAAAAACATCAACACCGCAACAACTTAAATCCCCATGTCCCCCTCATGACTTAATACTTTAGTCAAGATCAGACTCTGTCACTTCAAGGAAAAAAAAATACCGGCCACTCTTAGCCGAGTCATATCATGTTCGCGAGATGTTTGTTTACTTATTTAAGCAGTGTTTTCGTCGAACAGCAATCAAGTCCGACTTAAGTGCTTATTTAATTTATTTAAAGATTTATTTGAGAAATAAAAGTGACAGCCGAAGCATATTGAAGATTGACTAGAAAGTGATGGTCTGTATTTTGTTACAAATTATTAACCTCAATGGTACGTGTTTGTCATAAATTAGCATGGATTAACGAAGTTTGGTCAAATTTAGGTTTGAGAAAGGTAAATCAAAACACCACAGCACCGCAAACTATTTCATTTCACCGAACACCGCAGCGTGAAAAACACAAACAACGCACACCGTGGGGTTTGAGATCACCGCAACACCGCAAGTTGAGATTTTTTATTCACCGCATCACCGCATTAAAAAAACATCAACACCGCAACACCGCAAATCCCCATGTCCCCCTCAAAAAGGTAACTCATGAAAAAGTGAATGTATCTGAAAACAAAAGAACGAAAGTTTGAGTCAGCTAGACGTTGTTTACATTTTTCTTAATCAGCATACGACTTTCGTTAGCGAAGGTAGAATGCTCCAGATTAATCACAACCGTCCCAAGTTCACGTCTCGAGAAAGCGTTCGGGCTATCTTTGCCATCACTGTTATCGTCTTATGAACGGAATACAGTGATGGCAAAGAAAGCAGAGATCACAAAAAATCACAACGGACACACAAGAAATGAGTAAGTTTTATTAATCTTACGTGTAAAATGTTCATAATTGACCGTATTTCGTTCCCAATACATTCCCTTATAAATTGTTCAAATTTTCAACGGCTCCTCGCGTGACGTAACGCTGCGTCAGTTCAGAATCACTAAGCATCATACCGCCCTGGACTCACACAACGTGCACTTAACGCTTTCATAAATAAACTCGTAGTACGTGTCTGAGAATTCATTTATTTTTAGCTTTTCTCGAGACGTGAGCTTGGGACGCCGGTGGATTAATTGACTGCAAATCTGGTATTCTTTTAGCTCGATCAAAAACTGAAACACTCATGATGCTAATGCAGCAAATATAATCGGGTTTGTTGAGGCTTGAAATTATACATTCTCCATTATACACATGTACAAAATGTCACCCACGATTAACGCATTATTTTAGGCCTGAACGGGATCCCAACCCATCACCTCTGCAATACCGGTGGAGTGCTCTACCAACTGAGCTATCAAGCCAACTGTGCTGGTCATATTGTGAAGAATACAAGTGAATATACCCGGCATAGTCAATCGAATCCAATCGAACTGTATTTCAATCGAACTCAAACGACCTAAATCGAACTCAATCCATGGATTGAGTTCGATTGAGTTCGGCAATCGAACCAAATCGAAATCACACAAAAATAATTGGACAATCGAACTAAATCGAACTTTTAATTTCTAAAGTCATGATATTGGATTTGTGAGCGTTCTAAATCGGGTTTTGACGCCGTTTTGAATGGCATTATTCAACAGTTTTGTTAACTTTCAATTCGTTTCTAAGTATAGTTTGTACGTGATGATAGATTGACCTAAATTAAAGAAGCATGACCTTGCGCCTTTTATCAGACCTAAACGTAGAAAGAAAACATTTCATGCTAAATTCCTCAATACTGAGCGCCAGAAGGCACAATCAATACCTCCTGCTGAGAAATATAACCGATCTTATAATGATCTTAAGTATGAAACACTGTTTGTTTAGTAGCACTCTGTCATAGGAACACTTCCTGGAGGCGACAAACTTCAATTGCATCCATCAGAGCTATCATCAGGATGTCAGACCTTTGGTCCTGCGATTAAAATGCAGTTCTTAAGAAAAACAAGCGACTTTGGCGATTTGCCGACAAAAGTAGCGGAACAGGAACTGGTGGCTCAACAACCGGGAGATTTCGGTTTCCTTGAACATTCCACAACAATAAAACATCGATCCCTTAGAACTTAAATCGCTATATGGGACATGGAGTTGTACTTCAACCAGAATTAATAAGTATATAGCATTGTAATTCATTTTAAAACTTAGAAAAGAAAAGAGACCGGCAATCTGAGTAATCGGAAATGGAAATAAATAAACAATACACTGTTCGGCTAAACTGTAAACTGTTGGGTTTGTACCAGTTACGTCCCGTAAGCGAGACATAGAAACAACCAGCTGGTTTAAAGCTACAAAGGAAAAGAAGACTCACGAAGATGGCTATTTTAAAGTTCTGCTTATAATTTATCGTCATCTCTGTAATACCGGATCATCTTTAAAATAGGTAAAGTAAAGTGCTGTTCAGTACATACATACATACACACATACATACACGCATTTTTATTTTTGTTTTCAAGTTAAAATTACAATTATAACATGCCCGCTGATAGCTGAGCTAATCTAGGCGGGTCATGTTTACACGAATTATTAATGTACAACTAGGTACAACTAAAATACAACTGAAGGCAACAAGAGAACCAAAGAGACTAAAATTGATAACAATGACTAGAGACAACTAATAAACTAACGGTATTACAAATAATAACTAGACGCTCTAAGAGCATTTACTCGGGCTTCGTACCACAGTATCAAATCGTACTTTACGAAAACGCGTATTGGACACAATAAAAGCAAATTAAATAATCAGGATATATTAGCACAAGAGTCCCGCTTAGATATCTACTATTCAAGTTGCTTCGTTGAGTATCCTCCTCATCCTATCGCAAGTTGTGAGTTTAAACCATTTTGGTTCAAGAATGAAGCACACCTGCCTTCGCATTGATGGAGAAGTTGTTTGCATAGAATTTTCGAGGTCTTTTTACAACTTACGGTGGTTACTTTTTACATGCTAGCAGATGTTGTACGAAGTTTGTTTGCTGGTCGTGGCGATCCGAGTAAATTGTGTAATAATAATAATAATAATAATAATAATAATAATAAAATATTTATATAGCGCCAATATCCTAAAAGTTCAAAAGCGCTTTACAGTTAGAAATATTAAAAACACTTAACACAAACAAAGTAAAAATAAAAAAATGTCGCTAAAAAGTTATAAAAATGCTTTCTTAAAAAGGAACGTTTTTAGTTTATGTTTAAAAAGGGACACTGAGGAGCTGTTCTTGATGTCAGACGGAAGAGTGTTCCAGAGTGTAGGAGCTGCTACAGAGAAAGATCTTGCGCCATATGTTTTCAAATTGAAGTGCGGAATGGAAAGAAGTTCTTTAGAAGATGAACGTAGCTGACGAGACGGAGTGTAAGGAGTGAGAAGATCACGAAGATGAAGATCTTTGCCGTGTTGCGATCTTAAACCCTTTCCAACAGTCATATCTCCTTTGGATAGCGAATAATCCCTTTCGAGAGAGCCAAAACGAATCATGATATATTCCTTCGCGAAAACAAGTCCTGTGACTACGCTCAAATTGCATTGCACATAATTTGCATAAACTTTCAAGTTGTGTATTTTGGGGATAACTTCCAAGAATTTGCGACCCTTAACGCAGTTTATGAAGAAATATTCAAGCTACATATTTTTGTTGAATCAAGGGAGGAGTATTTTTAAAAAGGACTCTCATTTATAACGGAAGATGCGACATTCTGTTTTGCTATTTATTTTGGTTTCATGCTCGTCTAGTTCAGGTCACGCAGCATGATTTTCTTTTGCAGTCAGACACAGTTTTCTAAAAGAATTGGCGATTGCTAAGACTGGTCAATATATTTGAACTACTAGAGAAATAACTGGCTAAACTATCGTCAATGCAGATTTTCCCTAGGATTTGGCAAGAACATTGTAAACTTCCACTTGTGTTTCTATAACTCGATAGAAACATGGTACATGTTTTCTATTTCTTAAATAGGATTGAATATATTCTACGGTCGCTTATTGACCGTCTGTTCAGAAAAGAATGTCAGGAAACGTGATAATTGATAAAATATGAGTGAGAGGTCAGACTTGTTCTTGGGGGCTTGTTTTATGGTAGTCTTCCGTTGAAGTCACACGAAACGCTCCTCGCCGAGGAAGCGTTGAGAGACGACAGGAGACTATAGAATAAAGCGATTTAAAAAGGAGTTAAATAAACCGGCTAGATCTAGTTTTAAAAGAGATCCAGCTTGATATGGTTCAGGTTATGTTGTCATCTAACATTTCTCACGGAACTTATTATGCATGAATAACTCAAAATGATGACTATTTTTATAATTTTTCTGTTTGCAATCATGCATTATGAGAGTCAGTGATCTTGCCCATCAAGATCAAAACATTCACAAATCATCACTTTTTAAATTTTGGTCTTCCACACAAGATAAACCTGAGTACATTTTAAGGAATCTTGATCAGTGAAAACTGCAGCACGTGCTCCGCACTAAATCAAAATCCATGGCACTTGAGTTGGGCGTAGATAAAATCAGGAACACGGTACACTCCCTAACATCACGAGACACGCGGGGACACTAAAGAAAAAGACATGAAAAAAAAAAAAAAAAGTTAAATAAGTCTATAGATGATCTTTACTCAGCGCAGGTTATTATCATGTAGCCACAGTTTGCCTGCATGTGTACAGTAAAGGAGCTCTTTACGGTTAGTTGCTCTCCTATCGCGACTTTTTCCTCGCAATTTGTTCTAAGAGCATATATCCGCTTGAGGAGAGCCTAAGTCGTGCAAAGATAGCTATCATTATAATTTGAAATCTCGTCGTCTTCTGTCAGGTCAGACTTGCGGCTATTTCCACTATTGTTTCAGTGCTGAAAAGGGAAGTAGTTTACGCTTTAAGACCTCTGTTTAATATACATAGCTTAAGCATTTGTCACTATTCCGGCATGTTAAATAATTGGTTCATGCTTAGCGTGCGGTATATCGAGTTATAGATGAACGCGGAAAGTTTGGAGAGCACGAAAGAAACGTACGTCGGAGTTGCTCGACTTCCCAAGTTGCTCAAACTTCCCAAGTGCATCAATATCTCGATATACGCACAGCTAAAAGCGTGAACCAATTTCCCGTTCTGTATATCGAAAGAATCACATAATATGTGTTTGTCTGAACGCCGTCTTTTATAACATGGCGACAACAACATGGGCGCTAAAACATGTTTTATTTGTTCTCACAGTGCACGGTGAAGGAAACAAAGGTCATTAGGATCCTAAGAGCGTTTTCCTCGGGCTCGGTATTGCAACATCAAATCGCACTTTACAAGCTTATTGAACACAGTAAAAACAAATAGAAGAATCAGGATATTTTACCACAAGAGTTACGCTTTGATATTTACTATTTAAATTGCTTCGTTGAGTGTCCTCTTCAGTCCAATTGCGTGATGTTTGTAGAATTCACCCGAGCATAGCCGGGTTTTCCGTCACTGCAGTCAGGTGGAAAACGGTCGACTTTTTGCGACTTCGGCATTTTTGTTCCGCGCTGACAAAAAGTCGACTACTGGAGATAGGATGTCCGCGAATTACCGTTGCTAATCGTATTCCAGTGCCTTGCAGTTCACAGTTGTTTTAAGTTTCGCTTATCCAGTCAGAACCCACTTTAACAATTTTTGCTATCAAGCAAACCTAGTGACCCTTTTCGTGTTTCAGCCAAGTTGACAATTTGACTGGCTTCTTAGAGCAGCTATCACCGTACGTCAGTCGTGAGTGAAATAACTATGAGTTAGAGAATATGGAGGTCTCACAAAAGTTTCCTTTTCAAGTAGTTTTCGTCATCGTTTGACAATATAGGTTCTAACTGGCAGACTATGTTCTCAATTCTACGTAAAGGCTTTCTAACAATTTCTGCTAAAACGCCGTCGCGTAGAAAGTAGAGACGACGGGGTGTTGATGCTAGAATAACATATCGTGGCACTACAACGTTGGGTTGATTATCAGATTGATTTCAGCTTTTTTCTCCTTTGTTGATTAAGTTGATAATGACTTTCAAAGACCTTTATAATTACGTATCCATAGAACGTAGACGTAAAGTGTAAATGTCAGGGATTTGAATTTAAGGCGATTAAAATAACAAAAAAAAACCCTCATACTGAAGGGCTCAGCCGACATGGTATTTTAATCATTCTATTTAACTTGTTTTTTTTAAACATTGATGTATTTTTATTTTGCAAACTACTTAGTAGTTTGCAAATTAAAAATAACAACAATACCATTTATCCATTTATAAAATACCATTTATCTGTTTGTTTTGACTTATTTGCGTTGAAATATTTGTGAAGTCGCCCTTTTTAAAATGTTAAATTGGCAAGAACATAAACGTGTCATCCTGACAGACGGTTGACCTTTTTCGACTTACTGAAGCGGAGCGAAGAAAGTGCACTTCCAGAGATGCTTCAACATAATTATGCAATCCTATAAGGTGAACGAACACAGTTTTTGATACCTGTGTTTCATTCACCTTTTTCTCTAAAACCCTTAATCCTTTGCTAGCCAAAAATGGCAACACGCAAGTTAAAAACACAAACTTCAATTTTTAAGCTGACTTATGCGCCGTTGCATGCCTTAGCTATCCGGTTTTCGGCTCTTGTTTCACGCGCACACTGAAAAGTGGGAATTAAGGTAAGCTACTTTAATTTAGAACTTGACAGTATTTATACTTCCTAAGAACGATCGTAAATATGCGAACTTAGCTTCCTAGGCAGACGCTCTTAGGATTCGTCACGGGAAATTTGTTAGCCACGTCGCATATTTGCTAGCCAATTTCAGATAAGACTGAAGCTTTGTAATGATTTTTCCCCTTGGAGCAAGGTTTCTTAAGTGTTACATATGGTTAGCACTCGAGTTCCAATCCAGTGGATCCCAAAGTTCGATTTTAGGATCCGTCGGCTTTTTCTGTTTTTTTTTTTTTTTTTTTTTTAAAGCCAGTGGTCCTTTTTTTTTTCTTTTACCCCTTTTCTCGGTGAAGAACATCCATGTACTTATTTTAGGTTTGAAACCAATAAGAACACCGTTTTGATGTTACGCGACCTTGCTGTTTCGCATAATAGAATCGTATACGATGGCTTCCATGATGTGTGTATGTAATTCATAAAAAAAAAATCCTTGATTTCTCTGAAGATCTTTCGCAGCTACACTGCGAGCATAGTCGCTTCGACCTTATTCACCGCCTATTGTGATTTGTCAAATACCCGGGCACTTGACCTAGCGGCGCTGAGTCGCGTGAAGCAGACAGCTTTCGTCTTCAGGCGACAAGCAAAACATGTTTGGCAAGGTAGAGTGGCTCAATCGAGAATGGGTAAATCCATCGGAGCAATGCAGTTCATGTAGTGCAGCTCTTCTTGTACCTCATGTCGTATGCACCAAAAGTCATTCCAGATTCAGATACAAACGAACTGGAAATAAGGCACAATTCATTGGTTTTCCTCCTTATTTTTTCTTTAAAAAAACTGCTATTGACGAGTATTGCCAGAAGTCAATTAAGTAACTAGAGTAACCCGTGAGCCACACATGTCCGCAATGCGCACATGGTATTTAAATCACTGCATTTAATTTGTTTGTTTAAGTAGTTTGCAAGGGAAACATAACAACAATGATTAAAAACTTTAAAAATGCCATTTATTTGTTTGTTTGACTTTTTTTCGTTGAAATATTAGTGAAGTCGAACTTTAAACATTGCAAGGGCATAAAGGTGTCTTCCCGATCGACAGTTGAATTTTTTCGAGTTTTTTCACGCCGAGGAAGCGTACGTTGCGAGACGACGGTGATGTTTCACCGCATTGCAAACAGGGTAGAATTTACGAAAGCCTTTCGCTTCCATAGGCGACTGTCAAGTTAGAAACACAAAATATTTTTTTCCGCAAAAGCTTTTCGCCTGTTGTAATAACTCTGGAAAAAGTTCTAAAAGGAATTTACAACATCGTGGCGTCTCATTTTACACTCGCAGTCTTTGTGGTTCAGTGTGAGATTTGAAAGAAAGTTGTATTCGCTCGGGGGCTGCAATGATTTTACTTAATGAAGCAAGCTATCTAACTCTCCAGTCTCTCACAGATCACACAAGAAGAAAAAGAAAAAAAAAAAAAAAACGGTGGCACCCCAGCTAACTACACCGTAGTTCGATTTTTCTACATGGATTGTTTCTTCGTGCACGAGCTTCATTATTTGCAGATGTTTTGTCATTGTCGCGTAATCTGCCAGCAGACTATGAAGTTAACCTGATCAAAAGGGCTTATTAAGTGATGACGCAGTCAGAGCTTATAAGTTGGCACGCATCGCATTCTTTTGAATAGGCAGCGTAGAACTTTTGTCGCGCTGCGCTTATGTCGCGCACGACTCGCCGCTCTGTGGGAGGGAAATACAGTCTGGGAGGTAGTAAATAAGCACTGTGTGAGCATTGTATGAGCACTGAAATATCTGAACTGAACTTATGTGTGTGGGAAACGCGATAGCTCAAGGTTCTACATTAAATTTACGTATTGGTGAGCTTTGTTTAGGGCTGAACTAAACATGTTTGTGGGCTGATATATTTGTGAAATTTAACTAGAATTGAAGAAAAACATTGAAGAAGTTTGCTGTGAAAGCAGTTAAGATAGCAGAAAGCAATGGAGAATAGTGTACGTAACGAAAAAGTGAGCTAGCGGAAGTTTTTTTCTTGATCAGAATTGATTAATGTAGCTTGGATTATGGTGATTTGGTTAACGTCGGTTCACAAACTGCTGTTTATTAAAATTCCTTGAAAACTCTACAAACACCGTGAGAACTAAAATAAAAGATACAAATAAACTACACATTAGCTTGCGAAAATAACAGGATATAAATACATTTCAAATACTGCGAAAGTTACAAAAGTGAAAGGAGAAAACTTAAGATCGATTTACAGTAACGGTAAAACGATGTCGTATACAACTTGACTTTATCTAAAATCTTAAGAGTTAAATTTACAATTCACAAGCGATGAAACTGAACTAAACGACTAAAGATACAAACCGCTTACATAAACAAACTAAAATAGCGTAAAAAATAACTACCCTGGTGCTGCCTTGATCACCAGAACAATGATAAAGTTGGGGAACTTGTTAACTTGCGTTGAATTAACAGATCTTGCGTCAACTGATCTTGCTAACGAAAAAACTACTCTTTTATAACGCTAGGTGGGTGTCGCGGCGCTACGCGTGTGCTTTTGCGACACCACAGAACTTACTAGAAAGACCTAGGAAAAGGGGTAGCGTACACGCGAAACAAATACGGATGAAATAACTGAATAAACGTTCAAATAAACTTCCAATGACTAAAAAATAGTACTCTTAAAGCTACAAAGTATAGTAATTAAGCATAAAACAGCTTAAATAAGAAACCCGTTGAAAACTTGCGCAATGTTGCGCGTGCAAATTTGTTGCAGAAGCGCGCGCCGCTTCAAGTGTCTTACATCGCGCGCGCACAACTTAACTGCTGTAGCTACAATATATTTGTGAAAGTTAACTAGAATTGAAGAAAAACATTGAAGAAGTTTGCTGTGAAAGTAGTTGAGATAGCAGAAAGCAATGGAGAATAGTGTACGTAACGAAAAAGTGAGCTAGCGGAAGTGTTTTTCTTGATCAGAATTGGTTAATGTAGCTTGGATTATGGTGTCTTAAGTAGAAACAGAGCGGCATATCTGAACTGAACTTATGTGGCTGGGAGACGCGATAGGTCACGGTTCTACATTAAATTTACGTATTGGTTAGCGTTGTTTAGGGCTGAAGTAAATATATCTGGGCTGAAATAGTGGTGAAATTGTACTAGAAGAAGAGCATTGTGTGTGTGGGACACGCGATTGGTCAAGGGTGGTACATTTAATTTACGTATTGGCTAGCGTTGTTTAGGGCTGAAGTAAATATATCTGGGCTGAAATAGTGGTGAAATTGTACTAGAAGAAGAGCATTGTGTGTTTGGGACACGCGATTGGTCAAGGGTGGTACATTTAATTTACGTATTGGAGAGCTTTGTTTAGGGCTGAACTAAACATATTTGTGGGCTGAAATATTTGTGAAATTTAACTAGAATTGAAGAAAAGAATTGAAGAAGTTCCATGTTAAAGCAGTTGAGATAGCAGAAAGCAATGGAGAATAGTGTAGGTAACGAAAAGGTGAGCTAGCTGAAGTTTTTTTCTTGATCAGAATTGGTTAATGTAGCTTGGATTATGGTGTCTTAAGTAGAAACAGAGCGGCAGTTGGGTTACACAACATTTATATTTGAAACCAGTTGAGATAGCAGGAAGCAATGGGGAATAGTGTAACGAAAAGGTCAGCTAGCTGAAGGTTTTGCTTTGATCAGAATGGGTTAATGTAGCTTAGATAATGGTCTCTTTAATGGAAAACAGAGCAGCCGTTGGGTTACACAACATTTACATGAAAGCCAAAGAATACTCAAGTCATGTGAGAGGGAAGTTCAGGTTTATACTATTGTTTATATTTTACCTGGAGGCAATGTAATGTATCTTTCAACTTTAAAAAAAAAGTAATTCGCTAAAGAACTAATCCTTTTTGCTGTAATGAGAACAGCTTATAACTGTCGCGCATGATAAGAACACAAATTAGGTCTGGTTTGTGAAAAAACAAACAGAAGAGTCTAGAGGACGTGATTTAACCCTGACAGGATTTTGAGCTGAAAACCATTCACAATGGAAAACAGGTCTTTTTTGTAATAAAACAAAAGGTTTACAGTAGTGATAATGAATTCAAGTTACAATTTATTTGCAGTTTTTAGTATTCTGTAAAGTTTTACAAATGTGGTATATTAAATTTTCTCTCAACGGAAGAGTGATTGTGATTAAACAATAGATAATGGTTTTGTCAGTGGTAAATCAATAGGAAGCTTCATTAAGAACAGGTATAAGGTTAAAACAACAAATTAATTTCCCGTGAGGTAATTAGCGTTGCCAAATGTCTGTTATTTCAAGATAAGGTGTTCATTTCAGAGAGAAACTGTGAAAATACTTTTTGTTGTTTTCAAGTTTGCGTATGTTGTTGATGTACTTTAAACAACAACTTTCACTTTATCCGGAGAGATGCAAGTTTATTCATTTCTTTGCAGCTTCTAGGATCAGCAGAAAGAGTTTATTCGCCATCCTTGGTTTCGGGGAACTAGGAACTTATCCTTTGCGGCTGTCTTTTGCAGTTTGTAGGATCCGCGGAGTATCTAATTTCAGCGTTTAAAAGAAGATTTTTATTGTGGGTTGTGCTTTATGCAATATCGGATAAATTTGCGCTCACCGGCAAACTGATAATACGAACACATCATTTATACATACAACTTTAGATCTACAAGCAAGTTGCACACGCGATAGGTCAAGGATCAACAATAAATTCACGTATTGGTGAGCGCTGTTTAGCCCGGACTTTTTGCTGTCTCAAGGTGAATTCAATTGAATGAGCACTGTCAGAGCAGTGTATGAGCACTGAAATATCTGAACTTATCTGTGAAACGTGAAATAAACTGTATTGGTGAAAGTCTGGATCCGCCACTGGATTTCTCTTGGGGACATCTATCACAATATTCTTTTACATTGTTTTATTTCATAAAAATTTTTAAGTCTCACTACCGGCCATTTCGAAAAGTAAACAAAAGGGAAAGGGGTGAATTGCATTATTAAGTTCAAAGAGGAACAATTGAACAAAGGGAACAAGTAAGCTTGGACTCTCAAAACCCAACTATGCAAAGCTACTTACAATACAGCTACTTCCTACACAGGTTGTATCTTACTTTTACTTTTAATTAAGCTTAACCATCAGCCTGTCTGTTTATGTTCCAATTTTCCTGGAACAATTTTAGAAACAGCACGTACACGTCATCGCTTCTGCATGCATTGCATGCCATTTATTTTTCGTAAGACATGAACACGCTCGAGGTTAGCTCATGGTTCGTTCACGAGTATATCAATGTATCAGCAAACATAAATCCAGATCTGGTCTGAGTTGTTCAAAAATTAAAGGTGATATTGCTTGTTTACCATTTACCCAAATTATTATACATTGTAGTCGCCATCTGTCTTCTCATAGGCTAAAAGCCTACAGTTAATTCTGGGAAACAGCGCAACTTACAGATTATTCACTAATCTGCTATCCGTAGGTTGCGCGCGGAATGTTTGATTTCCAAGAGCAATGTCAAGTTCACGGACAGCGAAGTAAGAACATGGCTTGCCGAAAATAAACTGTGTTCGGTGCGATAATACGTTTGTCGTTGTTTTCTTTAAAACAATGTAGTGTTATGTTAGTGTTATCAGCATCAGTCTTCGGCGTCAGCTGATGAGATTTACCTCGACCTTGATTATTCCGGATATATCACAAAAAAATTCATCTAATAATTGTTTAAAATCAGGAAATTTCGGATGAAATGTAAGTGAAGATTAATTTTGTGAAAACAGGATTTCTTTAAAAATTGGCCAAAATTCCTAAAACGGAATTTCCGAATGGAAAATGTGCGTTCCATTCGCTAGCATTTACTAATTCCAGGCCTTTTGGTTTGGATCGTCTTTAATCCTATCTTCCGAGAAAAAGTCGTGGAAATGGAACGAGCGCATCCCCGTGGAAATTTCCATTCGGGATTTAACGCATCCCGTTTACTACAACTATCAAGCGACCGCTTTTTCCGAGTAAACGATAAACAACCATTGTCTCTAGATCTCTTCCCACAGCAAATGAGTTATCTTATGAATAGCGTTGAGAGCAAGCGCTGAGCATTTCGACCACAAACACGGCACTACGAACAAACAGTTTGACCTGCAGCAATTTCTTGCCCCTTCTTGCAGCTTGCGGTAAGATTCATAAACTCTAGCGGCCTCTTGTGGTTAGAATTTCTACTTCTTGTGTTTCGAAAGTTGGGAGTAAACCGCGAAAACACGACATGTTTCGTGCTAGCGACGGCTTGCGTGTTCTTGCGGCGCAAGAACCTCTTCCGTCACTTCTCGCGCGTGCATTACTTTAGGGCTGTACTCTAGTTTAAATTTACGTATAAAGGGATAAAAATATAACCCTTTCAGTACGATGTTTTTTTTGCTTTTTTTTGTTTTTTTAATTGTCGCTCAAATCCCTGGCTCTTACAAGGGAACAAGTTTCACAGAAAAGATGTGGTTACGAGTACACTTTATTGGGGGTGCTTTGTTTGAGGGCGTCACTAAACAAGACGAAGAATAGTCCGTTTAGTAAATACAGTATTTCGCTTACGTTTCTGGCTTCTCTGATTGATCAATCCAGTGCAAGTACTTCTTCCTTGCTACAGTTTTCCATGTATTGCATGCTGCATGTGTAGCCAACTCCCTAATTGGACACAATAGAATTAGCTCAGAATCACGTACTAATTCGGTTTCCTGTTCAGGAACTTTCGGAAGGGGCAAAAAGGTGAATTTTTTGGCTGTTACAAATATAATATGCATATAAAAAGAGACCTTTGTCATGCGAGCAGTATAAATAAAATGCCTCTAGGGGAGAAAGTTAACACACAGCGATTGATCTGGAGAAGCAAGGTGAAAAGATAGACGACTAAATGGAGTACAGGGGGATTCTTCTGGCAAGTATAATTGCGAGTTATTAAGTTAACAATATAAGATATATATCGCAAAGATTTCTTAAAGTCATTTATTGCATGAGTACAAACTGGAACTGAGAGGTTAAGTGTATTTTTACTATCATAGTTAACAAAGGGAACGACTCTGCACATCTTTTGTTTTTTGTTCATAGACTTTGCGCGAGACAAAACTTTTGTCGATTAATCCACTCGAATACCAGCTCTTTATTTGAAGAACGGATATTTCTAAATAATTTGTCATGACAAATTCAATTCACCCTTGGGCGGAACGCACTGAGTGTTTTTATAGTAATTTTTCCGTGAGAGCATGAAAACTGTAAAGAGAAATATTTTGCATCACTTTCAAATTAGAGTTAATTACGCAGTAAATTCGGTTGTCCCAGAATATCGATCGAGCCTACTTTTTTATACTATATAATTCTTTGATGTTACCTGTCTTCAAAATTTCTGGCAATTGTCCTTGACCGATGGAAGGAAGTTCCCAGAGGCTTTTCGCCAGATAAAGACATTTTTTGTTTATCAACTGTGGGACTGATTGCGGCCACTGTTGGGCACTCTTTTTTCTGAAATGTCTAGATCGATGCAGTTGGTGTCTCAATGCCAAACCTGCCTTATGTTATCATCTGTGACATAAAAATTACAAGCGCTCATGACCACGCATGAAGAGAAGAGAAACTTCTTTTCAAATTAACTTATTGCTAAGGCTAATTGAAAATTCTGCTCATACAACCGCGATTTGCGCTAAAAAAAGAACTCGTAAAACGTAAAACGTTCCTTTGAATACTTAACGTATGTGGAATAATTGCAAACTTCAGTCCCGACAGAAATATCGAACGAGAAAATTATGAAAGAGTACCTTTGTAAAGGTAAAAGGTTCAATCCAAAATGAAAATCTAACAAAGGAAATTGTAGTAGGACATGCAGCTCCAATAAAAACGTCATAAACGGGTGAAAGAAAGAAACCTCTGAATTTATTGTTTAGTTGAAAAGAAACTGACTATTGGTTTTAAGAGTGATTTTCTGAGAGTGTGGAGAATCGGAAGACAGTGACGAAAAATCGATTCTTCTTTTATTTCGCCAAAACATACCTTTGGGTGAACTTATTCAAGGAAAAAATAGTTTAAGGTCCCAACGATTTATTTTACGGCCAAATTGAACAAAGTTCGAAATTTGCATATAATGGCGGTTTTCGCGGCTTAAAATGTTCAGAATTTCATGCTTCTTTACGAAAACAGCGGGGGCGTAAAAACAATCCTATGAAAACAAAACTTGGCTCAAGTATTATTTCATTGTTATACTTTAAAATCGTGTAACAAGTTTCTTGAAGTTTTGCTTGTAGCTTTTTAACGAAGGGTATTTGTACAGCCGCCATTTGTGTCTCTAATGGCAAGGAACAAAAGGCCAACTTTGACTAGTATAAATGGCCTCTGCTATATGTTATTTGGTCAAAATATCTACATTTTAAGAAACCTTGGTTATTGCTTTTTCACCCGAAAAGTTACAGCTCTGGGAATTAAAATGTTCCCCGTCAGTAAAATAAAATGTTATGACATGTAAGCGAGTTCAATGTTATGCAAATCACAAGGTTATTCTTTGGAAGTCAACGGTTTAAAATATGAAACAACGACTCACCGTTACTTGCCTTCCTTCTGCTGCTTTAGAGGCGATTTTAACTTCCCAGTATCCTTGTGAGCTGTTCTGTAAAATATTTCCAGTAAAACAGCAAGCATAAACCGCCATAAAATTCGACAAGGTCGGCAATGTCTATATTTGAGATGAGACATGTACACTGAGTGGCACACACATTCCTGGCTGTTTTCATCGTCTTGTTCAGTCGAGAGTCCTTTAAAAATATGATAGAATAATCGCTTCAAACCGTAGTAAATTACTTCCTCATATCCATATGCCTCATTTCGACTCATGAGTAAATAAATCAGTCCCCATACGAGGATGGACTTAACGTTAAATCTGTGAGCCCCGCTTACATTACATTGCACATTTTCCAGCGCAGGATTTTAGTCATATCCTGCACGTATTTCTTGTGGGTGTTTTGTTTTTTACACCCTGCAGTAGGATCGTACTTTGTACTACCAATATTTAGTATGAAACAAGTTCCATCTTTGTATCTTGTAGTTCAATCCTGACGAAGTCTCACTAGCAGACGAAACCGGTCGATTAATAAACTCAGTTGTACAAGATCATTAGTTGCTGCTGCGTGCTGCCCACAAGTATTTTTACTCAAGCAGTGAGGCCTGGGTTTAAATTTCGGCTCCGTTTTTTTCCCTTTTCTTTTTTTTTTTTTTTTTTCCCACGCTCAGTCATAAATCGCCGTCTGGTCTCTAAAGCGCATGCGTCACCTGTGCATTCGTAACGCACATGGAATTTGCAGAATTTTTCGTCGTGAAAAGTTAGCACGGATTCCATGATTTCTAGGGCGACGAAATCACATACAAACGAACACATCGTTCGAGGTAGACCAACACTAAAGGACGTTAAGCGTTTTCGGAACGGGTCGGTCCGCAAGCCTTACGACAGATCAATTTACGAGCGATCATTTTGAGTGAATTTATCAAGAATCATGTTATACTAAAGGAGCCATCAACCGGGGCTAGCAACTCTTCAACTTGATAAAATGCATCTTCAGAAGCGTCATCGTATTTTTAGACGTGATCGTGAACCAGGCAGAATCCCAGCACGAACTCAAGAACGTCTGAGCAACAAGAGCAGAATTTGTTTACGAATGTATCTGTTCGAGTACACCTAAATAAAACGCTCTGAGAAACTTCGTAAAGTATAATAAAGATAAAATCTCGAACTAAACGATATTCTCTCGTTATTTTCTTGTAACAGAGTTATGTGTCTTTACAAGAGTGAAACTCATGTAGCGAATTATTGTACATTAAAGCTGAAAGAAACTAATGTATGTTGACCCCCAGCAAAACAATTCTTGCCTTGCACTGTCACGCAATCCCGGCTGACGTATTAAAAAATTTATCCGAAAACCATTTAGTGGATAAAATCAAGAAATTGTGATGTTATAGGAGATTAATAAAGATGACACTCCTCTAATTTTTAAGTCTGTGCGTTTTCCCAAGCTCAAATATTCGTCGAAATATTTTGCACAAATTTACAGAGACCAGTATGGAGCCGCTATGTTGGTGTACTTCGGCAGTACGTCAACATTGCGGCCGGAAAATAGTGTAAACATCTGGAACTTACTTTGGCTATCTAGGCAACTGATTATCTGTACTGAACAAACAAGCATTTACATAAGCACTTTTCCTAACACTTTAACTTCTGAATGGGCTAAAGATCACGAGATACGTATATGATTTCGACAAACGCGTTTGTAGGTGTATGTCACGCACCGCCATAACTATGAAATTCAAAATGTCTCGCTTGCTTGAGAAACGCAAATAACAACGACAAATGCTAAGGAAAATAGACTGAAACGTTTGTAGGCTGATATAAAGACCTTGACTCATTTCATACCCTAAAGACCTGCAAACGAGTAAAAAGCTATTAATCGATACCAAGAAATGCAATCAAAAGCAGAATAGCTTAAGCTAAGCATATCAATTCGATTGAATTTCGTAGCACTTCAAATGCAGAACATTTAGCTCAACTGTAATATAGCTAGTACTTCTCAGTATAATGACTGCCTGGGTACACGCAGCAAAGCGTCTAGTTATTTTAAAATTTATTTTAATTTTTTTTAATATTTTAAAATTATTTTAAAATGTTAAAACATTTTAAATTATACACGGATTGGGTTCGATTGGGTTCGATTCAGTTCGATTTCCGAACTTTCGATTGACTATGCCGGGAGTTATATCTCTTGATATATTTGTTGCATCAAGCTGAAATTCTTCCTAATTATTATAAAACCCTTACCTTAAACATATTATTTTGATCTTGTGACGTGCCACGTTCTTATAACGGTAAATCGGAGAATTGGTGGTGAATTTTAATTGTAATGATTAACAAATGAGCGTTTTCGATGTAAATTTAATTTATTTACCTTGCTACGTTTAGAATGATCTTCCTTGATTTCGTTTTTAGAAGAAATAAATGATCAAAAGTGGATTTTGCTGAATAAAAATGACTTTGACCCAATAGATTTTTTCTGCTAAAAGAGGGATGATCATCCCAAACGTTAGACTGAGGAAGGAAATGATTGACCCGCATCTGAAACTGCAGGTTTTTGTTAAATCATATTACTAGAAACCACCCCCAATCAAAGAAGCATGACCTTGCGCCTTTTATCAGAGTTAAACGTAGAAAGGAAACATCGCTTTACGTTAAATTCCTCAATACTGACCGCCAGACGTATGTTGTCAGAACGTACAATCAATACATGCTGTAGAGGAATATAACCGATCCAAGATCTTATTAGGCTCGATTTCCGCCGCTTTCTCGAGTCAGGTCTACGTTTCTCTCCGAGTTCGGGGCAGGAGCGCGGGTTCCTTTCTCGAACAGCGGCTGGTAATCGAGCCCAAGATCTTATCTGATGATCTCAAGTATGACTGCACACTGTTTGTTTAGTAGCACTCTCTCATGGGAACACTTCCTGGATGCGAAAAACTTCAGTTGCATCCATCAGAGCTATCATCAGGACGTCAGACCTTCGGTCCTGCGATTAAAATTCAATTCTTATGAAAAGCAAGCGACTTTGGCGATTTGTCGCCAAAAGTAGCGATACAGGAACTGGTGGCTAAACAACCGGGAGATTTCGGTTTCCTCGAACATTCCACAACAATAAAACATCAATCAACCTCTTACCTTAGAACTTAAATCGCTATTTGGAACTTGAAGTTGTACTTCAACCACAATTAATAAGTATATAGCGTTGTAATCCATTTTCAAAAAAAGGAAAGAAAAGAGACCGGCAGTCTGAGCAATCGGAAATGGAAATAAATAAACTGTAAGCTGTTCTAAACAGTAAACTGTTGGGTTTGTACCAGTTACGTCCCGTAAGCGAGACGTAGAAACAACCAGCTGGTTTAAAGCTACAAAGGAAAAGAAGACTCACGAAGATGGCTATGTTTAAAGTTCTGCTTATAATTTATTGTTATCTCTGTAATACCGGATCATCTTTAAGATGGTTGAAGTAAAGTGCTGTTGAGTGAGTTGTGACTGGAACTCTTTTACAGTTACGTAATCGTAACTGAATGATGGCCGATTCCTACATACATGTGAATATTAAATATCCTTCAAACTGTGGAGAAAAATATGAAGACATGATTGATCATCACAGTTATATACACAGCTTAAGCAGCTCTGAAATTTAAGCCTGAAAAAAAATTTAGGCTTGAACATGGTACGAACTCACGACTTCTGCGATACCGCAACTGAGCTATCAAGCCAACTGGGAGCTGGTCACTTTGTGAGTTTGTAATATACCCGTAGATGGTGATACCTACATAGTTCATAAACTACAAACCTCCTGGTTCTTATTCACAGCTTTTGAAAGGAATGCGTAGGCCTTGATAAGAATACAAAAAAGTAAGTCATAAAAAAGTGGTGTAAAGACACACGGACGAAAAGTGAAATCAGTTAGACGTTGTTTACATTTTGCTTAATTAGCATACGACTTTCGTTAGAGAAGGTAGAATGCTCCAGATGGGGTTAGCTCGATCAAAAATAGAAACGTTCATGATGCTAAAAAGGCAAGTATGTGCAAAATATCACGCATGACTAACGCATTGTTTCAATGGTTCATCGCAATGTTAGAAATTTTACATTCCTTACATATCAGTCTTTTCAGTCATTCAAGATCAATTTGATTTTATGAGTTCAATAGTTTTATTTTCACATCATCGAGTGGAAACTTCCTGCACTCTAAAATCATTCGGAAATGCGACTGCGATTTAAGAGCCATTGCCTGTAAATATGGAGAATCCGACGACAGGTAGGAAAATTCGGATTTTCTTTTATTGCGTCAAAAAACCCTTTTGGTGAACTATTTTCAGAAATATACCTCCAAAGTCCCAGCGAGTTCACATTTTTGTGAAATCTAGGAAAGTTCGAAATACCTCTCAATGAACGAAAATGGCCGATGGAAGTTATGCAAAATTGCACATTTTTAACAGGCCAGTACAGAAAGAGGGGAACTTGGCTGGATTTCATATTCACACAGTTTGTAATCTACACTTTGATCATTCTTCTGAGCTAAAAGTTATCTTGAAGTAAAGACGTTTTGTCTACTTCTTGACCGTTTGAAAAATACAACTATCGCAATTTAATTTACATGTAAAATTTCGACTGATTTTTGAGGCTCATAACTCTTCTAGTATACGAATCTCTTGACAAATAAAAGATTCTAAAGAAAGAGCTATGTTATGGGTATATCATATCTAAATAGCTAGTTTGACCCGTGAAAATTAAGGGTGCTAGACGTAAAGCTATAAAGAGTATTTTGCCTTGAAAAGTTGATCAGAACACAGGCCATTTCATCGAGACAGTTTTGTTAATTTTTGAGCCAGCGAGCCACGTGAGCCATACGAACCAGGACCACCAACTGCAGTTAAAAAAAAAATAGTAATAGCAAAAAAAAAAAACAAATTGTAAACCACAAGCTAACCAGGTAAATTATGCTAACCAAAGTGCTGTTAAGACTAAAAGAGTGCTAGAATGTACATGTGGGTTAACCGGTATGTCATTTAGGCTAACAAGAAAGCGAGCCATGCTTTAGATGTGGGGCTATAAAATCCCTACTGCTGATCGGCAATAACACAAAACGATTATCGATATCAGATGCAGAACAAAATTAATTAGTCGCATTTCAGTGTGTGAATTTATTAACCGCGCGGCCATGGGCCGAGCGCGGTTCTAGGTTTACCCGTGGTTTATTATTTTTCTTTTTTTGTCGGTGACCAGACGCAGACCTCCGCTCGGCCAAACTTTGAGTCACGCAACGTGTGATTTTTTTCCGCCAGAAGCTGTTAAAACATAAATACACGGACAATTTTACCGATATTGTTTTCTTTTTTGTGGGTAAAATATATTTTCTTTTCGTTTTATCAAAGCGTTGGATTTAAAGGGAAGAATAAATACGCTGAAAAAAGGTATTACGTCAGCCATGGAATGCGCTGACGTTGCAGCTTTCACTTTCGCTACGTGACAAATACGATCGTGTTTACTTTGCAAGTTTATTTCGGCAGAAGCGACGGTCATTAATTTATTTGTAATTTTGTGAGTATTTTTTGTGGTTTTACGCAAATGAAGTAAATCCTTTGACTGTTTCATCACAGCCAGTTCATAGATCGGAAGGAAAATTAAATATTTGCAAGCCAAGCAAAGAACGTGTCAGAACGTGCAAAGATTACGTCATTGGTAGGGAAATAACCACCGTACTAAAGATAGCCGTAGATGACGCAATTCTTGAATTATGTGACTCGTGTGACTTCTGTGCTAACCCTTAACTCAAGGCAAAAAACCAATTAAATTGAATTGTGACTTTAAAGAAAGAAAGCGGTTTGTAATAGTGTTCGTATCTTCATGCCCATACATATCCCGAAGAAAGTTCCAGATTAAGACTATTACGTCATCGGAGATGTCACAACGGCTACGACTGATGGTGCGATAATAGAGTTTGTGTTGATCAAGTGCTGTGATGTCTACAGTAATCAATGAATCATCAAAGATTGCTTAGGAATATGCACTGCGTTGCGACTGTAGTACTAAGAAAACAGTTAAATTTTAAACGCGCGGTTATAAGATCTAACAGATCTTCTTGTTATATATATGCAGTCCTCTTTGTAAAATAAGCTTGCCAGGCCGAGAGCACTAGATGCATTAGCAACATGATCTATTTTTTATTCCTACAGTAAACGGTGGTCGCGAAACAGTTTCGGTATCAGTTGAACTGTCGTAATTCATATCCATGTCTTTAGTCGGAGCCGCCAACCAGAAACACGTCATAGCCAGAATTGATTATCTTACGTTTTGTCTGCACCGGAAGTCTGTTTGCTTTGAGTAGTGTTCCTTAGTATTTCCTGCCTGGGTTTTAACTTCTCATTGAAGTTTTCTCACGTATGAAGACCGCAGTTATACAAAAACGATCCTTTTAAACTATTGCCTCATGTCAATTAAACGGCAAAACATTGTCCTCTCTATCCGCGTTTGCAAACAAGCAGGCACAAAAATATAACATCAGGCCAACTTCATTTTGAATATTGGTCTGATACTGACTGTAATTTCTCAGAGTTTGCTTGTTTGCTTGTTTTGTCGTAATCATATCTAGCCTAGATGAAGACGTCCGACTTCATTAACGAGCGATTAAGGAATCGGGAAATTGACATAAGAACGCAACATATTAAACTTGTTGTGGTCACAACAAGGCTATTAACTCAAGATAGGAGGCAAGTATCGATAAATAATGAAAGATGGTAAATTTGCAGCTCGATAATAAAATGGTAAAGATGAAATGTTCATTTGTCACGAGGGTAGGTCAAATAAAAACTGAGCCTCCGACAGGACTTGAACACAAACAGTGACGTTTTCCTAGCAGTATACAGGACGCGTGTCGCTTGTGAACCTAGTAAATGGCATACCTTTTTACTCTTTTTCTGGCTAACGGCTAACCCCATTGAGACCTTCTCCGAGAGCAAGTAAAATTCTTTGCTATTTGAATCAGCCATATTTTCACACAATGTAGGATCTATATAAAGACCAAATTTCACATAAAAATTCAAAGAAACGAGAGAAAATGAACGAATAAATGAATAATCCAATGAATAAATGTTCCAAACAGCGATTTGAAGTTCTAAGGTAAGAGGTTGATCAATGTCTTATTGTTGAATGTTCAAGGAAACCGAAACCTCTCGGTTGTTGAGCCGCCAAAGATATTGAATAAATCGGAAACGTTACGTTGACTGTGAAACTTGTATAACACTTTTTCAGCACATAGTGCAACTTCTCAAAAACACATTGGTATAAATAACGGTACCAGGAACCATGCATTTCGACATAGCCATTAACCCGATTTAAAAAAGTTTTAAGAAAGTGGGCTAAATGGATAAAGCACCGTATATTTTTCTAGTAAGTACATATTTTGCTTGGGTAAAGGTAAAGTCTGCATGCGAGACAAGTGGCCCATCAGGCCGGAGCTTATCCCGGTTTCTGTAGCATGAAGCGACTAGGAGTATTTCTACTCCCCCCTGGATGGGATGCTAGTTCATCGCAGTGTTACCCCCAGCATTAAGTTCGCCGGTACCCATTTATACACCTGGGTGGAGAGAGGCACTGTGAGAGTAAAGTGTCTTGCCCAAGAACACAACACAATGTCCCCGGCCAGGGTTCGAACCCGAACCGCTCGATCCGGAGACGAGCGCACTAACCATGAGGCCACCGCGCCTCCCTTGGAATAGGAAATAATTTAAAACCATTTGTGTTATAATTTTCATTTCTAGTTTTCTTCTACCTTTTTTACCTTCGGTACAAATTTGATATTTTCCTTAGTTCTGCTGAAACGAAAATACCAACTTGTACCAAGGGTTATATTGACCCACAACATTAACATTTATAGCCTGTTAGCCACTTATTTCACTTGAGCAGTCCTTGATTAATGGTTTGTAGCTAAAGATGGGTAAGTGAGAAGGATTTCAGTCCTTGGCAGTATCTCGAAACAAGTGTCCTCTTATCTATACCATGTTCTGAAAACACCCCTTCAGTAGCGTGTGCTTGACTGAAACATGTGCATCCGTTTATTTGTAGATTGTAACCGGGCATACGTGCACAGCCATTGTATTGTAAACCATTGTAAACCTTTTGTACGTTTAGCGACGTTCTCTAGCCGTTGCCGTTGTGGTTCTCTTAAAACCCCTAATAAGTGGCCAAATTTTGCTTCGCAAACTTTAAAGCAAAACTGCCGCCAAGTGTTCCCAAAGCATTGTCTAGTTGTGAGAATTTCTTGGAATCATTCTGATGACTCTAAGGATAAATGGAAAGAATGTCAGTTGTGTTTCTTGTTTAAATTCAGACATGTTTAGTATAATTTTACAGTGCTAATCGGTTTTAGACCAATAATTGACTGATCAAATCATGGATGTTCTTCTTGTTGGGCTGGCGAATGGTCCTTTCGCCGAATTTCATGGGTGTCGCAATCTCGGTTATGTGCGTCTCGCAGTCTCGTTTTTTTCACAAAGCTGTCACACAGTTTCAATTTTTTTTTTTTTTTTCAAGGCTAAGAAAGCCGCGAAGTACCGATTTGTTTATTTTTTTTTATGTAAGCTTAAATGACATCTTAGAACCTGCACGTCTCGAGCTCGCATTTACAACACTTGGAAGTCTCGTTCTTTGAAGTCTCGGTCTTGCAACTGAAAAATGCTAGTCTCGCATTTACCGTTCACCACGACTTCTTGTTGAACACGCTTATAGTCTATACGTGTTAAAAAGTTGTCTAGGCATAGTAAAGCGTGCATTTAACCTAGTAGATTAAGCCCTGGTCCAACGACAGCTAACAATCAATAATAGTTGATGATGGTCAGTGATAGTTAAAAGTCGAGCTCACGTTTGACCACTACATACCGTAAAATCCCATGTTAAAGCTCCCAGGTTATAAGCCCCACCGGATATAAGCCCTTCCCTTTGCTAACAAAGATATTATTCCGGATATAAGCCCCCGCCCCTGATATAAGCCCATCTAATGTGTAAGTGCGTTCCTTTTGCGTTTCTTTAAAAAAATCAATTTTTTTTAATCGAAAGTTCTGGGGTAATAACGTAATACCTTTGAATGTAATAGTATGTTATCCTTAATTCGTTTCTCAGATATGTTTTATCTCGTCGTTTCGAAACATGTTTTTATTACGCTTATATGCCCCCCCGGTTATAAGTCCCCCCGTTTACAAGTTACATGAGACCAGGGCTTTAATGTGGGATTTTACGGTACCATGCTCTATCACTGACTATCTCAGTACCATACAGGTCGATCTTGTCCAATTTCGTCATGATATTCGGTTATCGTCTTTCCGTTTGGCCACTCTCATGGGCTTGAGTTCAAACTAAGCGGAGCAAAACAAAACTGCCGTTTTCCTATAAGAAGAATACTTAACACTTGTTAACGCAACGTTATTTTACTGTTTATAATTTACGCCGAGGGAGCATGGTAGGCAGCGTTCGCTTGTTGCAAACTATCGTCGACAATGGTCAATTCGTTTTATGAGACGACCCTGCACGGAATCACGGTAGTTGTATTCATCACAACAGATAATATTATTATCTAGTCCAAGATGATTAACAAAACTACCATGATTTCCTGCAGGTGCATCTCATAGAGGGAATATAAATACGTTTTCGATATATTAAAATTCAGCTTGGCAGCGAGGGCTAGAGGACACAAACAAAGGAAATTGAAAGACCATGTTTATTCATTTCTTTTGTCTGTGTCCTCTAGGCCTCACTATCAAACGTGAATTTCAGTATATGGAAAGTGGCCTATTGGCGAATGCAAACGAACTTCGCGCCTCAGTTAATCAGATGTATAATCATGTGTGTGATAGTTCAACTATAATTGTCTATCATGCTACGTTAGAATATCTGAATATTTATGGCCCTGAAATATACCCGATTCCCAGAATCTTATTTATCGGCTTAGAGGTTTGCATTATATGATGAATATAGGGTAGTCAGGATCAGAACAATCCTCCATTTTTTTAAAAGATAAGTAAAACAGAATTACTTATGTGATTGTCAACTTACAAAAGTGAACTTCCAACGGTTGCTTATAAAAGTATTGAAGATTCCAAAGGAAATGGTGAAACTGTTTTGTGTCTATCATCAATACCATTTCCTTCCGCGTTGTAAATATCCAAGATTATTTACCTCCACTTAGGTGAATAAATGTTGAGTACAAAGATACAGCGATTTAACGAAAAAGTGATCCATCGCGGCCCATTATCCATCTCCTAAAGGTTATACCTTTTTCCTTTATTTTTTCCAGAAAGGTCGTTACTAGGAAATGAGAGGTTTGCTTTTAAGTACATGTAGGTTTCCAAGCAAGTTACTAAGTTACTAATTCTACTGTTCATCGTAATGGTCCACTAGTGTTGTTTTGTAAGCTTCCAGAACGTTGTTCGATACCTAATAACTGTATATAAGGACTCAGCTAGCTAGTAGAGGGGATTGTTGTTATATATCTACAGAGACCGACTGTTTGGAAAAGCTATAATTAAGAGACCTATAGAGCGATTTTGTGGCATATTCCACTGGAGACATCGATGTTTACTGTGAGTTTTGTCAGTAGTGACTAAAGCCAGTTTAGTAGTGGGCTAAAACTAGTTTAATGGTGAATTGATAGTCAGAAAACACTCTTTTGTTATTGTAACTTTCCCGCGTATCGTACTGATAAATCCATTGGGTTCTAATTACTTTATCAGGTCTCTTTTTAATGTATCAGTGTAGAGTGTTTTGTAGCGAATCCTTTCGATCGGTTAAATTATACCGTAACCATGCAATTATCGCACAAGCATATTGTACGACTGCTAAAATCACTGAGCTGTGGTGATGGAAACCGTAGATAAACATTTTTTTTTTTTCTGTTTGTAAAATTACAATAATTTCCTCACTTCCCAGACCCATTTACAGATGATCTACCTGTCTCCGTTAAAAAAAAACAACAACAACATTTTCACAGAACACTTTGTAACTTCAAATGGACTAGTGAGTGTACAATGCAAGTAGAACTCTGTATGCATGATAGCACGCGAAACATTATAATTTATATTACACTGAAATATGTCTTAAACAACATTTCATCCGAAAAGTTACGAGCGTCCCTTTAATGGGCCTCACCTTTTTGTAATACGCTCAGAGAAGTTATAGGAGACTTATTTGATCGTACTTCCAGCGACATTCAACGTAAAGTCACAGCGCAAATCGATCTTAGCTTGTTTGAAATCACTATACTGTACGTGAAGAAACCTAGCCACATGGATTGTGTTATGCATTTGTTGAGATGAAATCCTTAAGACGAAAGTTGGTTACGGTAATGGTTGTGGACTTATCTCGCTCTTTTCTCTCCTTGCCACTTCATGCCTCGTCCGGAACGCTTCCCTTTCCAGCGAGGTCACCCTTCGGGCGAAGATAATCGTCGGCTCGTGTTAGTGATCCAAAATTCAGAAATAACTTGGCACCCATGATATTGCAAACTAAATTCACCGGCAATGCGATCTTTGGAATTCAAATAATCATACGCGATCACACTTTGATCAAGATTTAAGTCAAGCGATCGATAATCTTACACGCGTCGATCTGCTCAAATCCAACACAGAATTACAGATCAGAATTGCTATGGTAACGTCGTCTCCATACAATAAAACAGTCGCAGAGATTGTGGGCGCAATTTGTTTCCCATTATAGTAATACTGTCGTAATTTGTTATTCATTATATTGAACGTAAAGACTCGGAAATTATTAGAATTTGAACAAAACGGGCGGGAAATGATTTCTTAATTTTACGAGTATACCATGCCATGGCCATTTAATTATCCATTTAAATACCGTCAAAAAACAAGGGGTCACAGTTTCTACTCGCAACTTGTTTCGTATCATTCAGGACATAGTCAAACCCCTCTTCTCCATGTACGGATCTTATACGCCCCTACAAACATGTATTTCCACCTATAATGGGAATCAAAATATCGTTTTGCCTAAGTTTTACTGTTTTACATTGACATTTTTAAATTTAAGAATTTTTCTCACACATTCGAAGTTGCTACTCGCTCCATAAATCAGCTAATCGTGATCGGCTGGTAACCAATCGTGCGATCGATACATTCTCGTGTAATTCCGATTGTCGGGACGAATGCAACCCAAGTGCAGACAATGTTGCGAGATCACGATTTTTCGAAACCTCAATTTTTGGAATCGCCAGATCATTCGAAGTAACGGTTTGTTCTTTTGGTTACAAGTGATGAGAACGAACCCTCGATTTTTCAAACCTCACGTTGTTTCAAACTAATTTCCGTTTCTGACTACCCCGTGGCGGTTCGAAAAATCCTTCCTTTTACTGTAATTAAACTGCTGTTTACCTGAATAAATCTCGGCTATTGTTGCATAGACCGTTTCCAGTCATATGCTATCTCTGAATATTCTCGTTTTAACCCCAAGTGACGTTTTGAACGAGAATAATTGGAGTTTCCACACCGTAATTCGAGACAAGTCGGGTAATTTTCAAATTTTCGAAACTCATTGATGTTCACATCGGCGGTGTGAAGATGTGCTCAATAATTAACAAATAAAGAAGCCTCGACTGTGCTCTGTTCTGTTGTAAAGCACTTAGGAAGCGGAAGAGCACGAAAGAAGTGTAGGGGAAAACACGAGACGTAGTCGAGTGTTTTTCCCTACTTCTTGTGTGCTCTACCGCTTCCTAAGTGCTTTACAACAGAACAGAGCACAGTCGAGGCTTCTTTATTTGTTTTATGGTAAAGAATCCGATAATTTCCTCACGCATTCGGCTGAATTTTCAAACCAAACTTTATTTTCCAAACGAGCAAAAGTGGCGTCAGCCGTGCACTGTTCTCTGATAAAGCACGCTAAAATAAGCCAATCACAATCCTTGTTAGAATTGTTCAAATAATTTGATTGGCTAACGAAGCGACCGCTGTCGATCACAAACTGGAATTCATCTAAGCTTTCAGTTTCGAGTAGTTTGAGCGACTTTCGAGAGAAAAACGATGCCTTCAAAGTTCGCTTTTAAGTTAATTTTTAAATACGGATCTAAAGGTAGGTAAAGGTTTATAGTCCAGAGGAATCCGGCCGTATTGCGGCCCATGAAAACGTGCACTTTTCCAGTGAAAATTACGAAACGCGGAGTTCAAAGCTTGCGGATGAAAATGCGAAATGCCGAGTTGAACTTGAAAGGAGCTTCAGTTATTTACGGCTTGTAGCCACATGCAGCAAGATTGCCCGAACTAGCATAAAAGTTAGAAAGACTAAACGGCTCCCACTGGTTCTACTCCGAGCAGAGAAGAGAATATCAGAGCAAGCTTTGCACTGACCACTCGTTGGTTCACTTCTCTGAGATGACTGGAGAACGAGCGTTACTACACTGCATGTAAGTGTTGTTTGAGCAAGTGAGTATTTTTACAAAAATAAAGCTTCTCATCATAAACAGAGACAGTTCAATTGTTGTTTTCTGTCGTTGTTTTACTTTTTAAGTATAATTTCTGCCTTCGTAACAAACATAATGTCTTTTATCGAAGCATTGTTTAGGTTGAGAATTTGTTTATTTCGCGACGTGTTTTGTTGGCGAGAATCTAGCAAAACTTGTTATTTTAGTACAGTTTTAACGCTACTGTTGCTAACAATGGTCTCTGTGAGCCACATTTACTACAGACAAATAGCTCGTTTCTATTGCGTTTGTCTGAGTCACAGGGGATGTTTAATTTGGGTCAAATTTGTCAAAATTCCGAAGCAAAAATTTGAAAGCCAACTTACTGTCATCAACCCGTGCTCTGTTCTCTGATAAAGCACGTTGTTTCAGCCAATCAGAGCGCGCGTTATATGGAAGCTTTATTATAAATTGAAATACGGACTGAATATTCACCAGTTGTCATCAGAAATACTTATAACTCCTGTAACCTTAATGACATATGTTTTAGCTGCTGGACTAACACCGTTTTTAGTTGCAATTGGCGTTAAGTATGCATAAGACATTCCTGTGTTTCGACGCGATGTAAAATTTCTCCTACTAGGATATTTTCCTGGCTGAGGGGAGCAATAAATCTAGCAATAGCTTGAGAGCAGCCGACAAGACGAGCCGCCTTAAGAGGAGCCGAGAATTATCGTCGCCCGAAGCTACGGGTGACCTCGCTGGAAAGGGAAACGTTTAATTGACTTTTAAAGACTCTTCGAATATATTAAACCTTGAGATCGCGTCGTGAACTTTCTCCGGGTAGCCCACACAAGCGTTGGCTCCTTTATTTTCCCTAATTTGTTGGGCGTACTTAAGACTCCTGCTAAATTTAGATTCCCAAACAGTTATTCACAGCAATTTACCCAGATCAGAGGAAGGCTTAGGTGAATCTTGAGCAAACAGGGTCACAGGAAAAAAAAGGGTTCTTAGAATTCCTTTGCCCCGTTGGTTTTTCGGAAAGGGTTCCAATAGAGCGGAATACAGCGGACCGTGTGAGTACGGTTCGCATATACTACTGTCAGTCTCTGTCGGTAACTAAAGATGCTTATGGAAAACAAAATCTAACCTAACGTGGAACTACCCTTAGCAAATTATGAATACTCTACTGTTGAGATTTAATAAAGTAAAAAAAACACGCATTGAACCTAAGAGTGGAGTGGGCGGCCGGACGCTGAATGCAAATGAATATAGTTTTGTCCCTTTCTTGGCTAGTGTTGGACATTTTTTAACCAAAACTTTCCAATAAATTAGACATAACAGTGGTAGTTTGTTTGCTTGTTTGTTCAGTATTTTCTTTTAACCGGCCTTTTCTTATCTTGCCTACTATTTACTATTATTTCGCGGCGAGATCATCATGTATGTAATCTCGGACCGGATGCTTAAGTTTAAACGGAGCACTTAAACATGGGTGTAAAATATGCTAATTACATGGAACACGGTGTATGTCGCAATAGTTGAGTTATCTCGCCCAACATTGAGTCTTTTGAAGGGTAGCGTGGGTGGGTGGATATCAAAAGATAAACCTTTTGACTTATGACAAAACGTGCGAAAAATTCAATGTGCAGTATTTGCTAGGCCAGTCGAGCATGATAATTAATGATCACGTTCTCAGGACAAAGTTCTGAGAAGGGAGGAGTAACCATACACCATTCAAATGATCGGAATTACACGGCCCTTAAACATGCTTTACGTGACCGTAGACGGTGTTCACCTTGTTAAGATTGTAGACTGATGTAACACATCCGTCAGTCTTTCTAGACCCAACTTAGTGGCAATCGGTAAATGTTTAAGTATTTCAAATATGTGAAAATAGCCGAAGTTTTATAGATGCATACCTTTGATGTCCGTTAATGATGTCCAATAAGATTTGGCCTCAGTTACTCCAGTTTTAAGCTGAAAGTAAAGAAACTCTTTTCTACGCAACATTTACACGAAAATTTAGTGAACTGTAACCGAGAAATACTTATATCAGTTTATCGCAAATAACGTAAAGTCTACAGGACCAAAGGATTTTGGCCCAAGGTAGACAAATGGATTGTTATATCGGACAATGATGAATTCTAATTTTTTGAACTGGATGAAAACAGAAAAATATTTCGATCGAAGACAACTTATCTGATAAACGCAGAAAACGCGGTGACATATCGTTAAAAGACTGCTACGCTGTGTATATATTAAAGTTAATATCAAGTGGTCAATAAACCACTATCGTGCTATCGTTACACCTCTGTCCACTTGACCTCAGATTGAAGGTATACTTTCTCATCCACGCGGGTTAGCGACACGCACGCGAGAACGGAAGTTTGCGCATAGAGAGGACTTGAATATAATCTTTGATCCTTATGGCAGATTCACTTTACGCGCACGAACAGAATATCGGTAGAAAAAGATTAAAATGAACAGATAAAGAAACTGTATTTTTTAAGCTGTCATATTGGCTTTGAAAAACGCCATAACAAGAAGCCAAACAATGAACGCGACAGTGCCGGCTTTTTCGTCATTGAAACATGTACCACCATATGGGTACAGGCAAACCGTGATCTATTTTCGCTCTGAATTAGAAACCTAACGACCTAAGCAATCCACTGCTGCTAATTTCTGTCCACTAAAGGCCGTTAGTAAACATACCGCCAGCAAAAGCAAACAAACAAACAAACGATATAAAAACAAGTTCAGTTTGATCCATGCGCGTTATTTGAGGTGCCTTGTTAGAATTTATCTGCGCCAAGTCTCGCTAAATCAGCAGGGACAGGTCTGAAAGGCGGTCCTTCAGCTGCTTTCACTTTCGGATGAAAACGCACCATCTTAGAGGCAGCTTTTTGTATTTTTTCTAGCGAATGCACATCAATTGCGACGCTTCAGCCGGTCGTTCTAAATAACTAAACTTTTCGGGCTGTGTTCAGGGGCGACTCTTTTTCTACTTGGTGTTAGTGGCGCGGAACTTGCTGCTACCTTGGTGTTTTTATTTTTGAAATTCTATAAGAACAGGGCTGTACTCCTCTAAGGCTGTGGGTGTAATTCGTAAAAACACTAAGTTCTTATAGTCGTTTTGAAATTCTTCGTTCCAGTTCAAATTTATGTCGTTGGCGCATGGGTGGGCACTTTATATGTAGACCGTGATGTAAGTAGTCTGAATTGGTGGTTTTCAGTGTCACGCCATAAAAAATAGATTAAAATAAAAATCAAAACTGTTCAACAGATAAAGTCCAGAATCTGAGAAAAGAAAGAAGGTAAATATGCCAAGACTCTCGCCAAGATTCCGGTCACAACAATTTTTCTTATGCAAGATATGGGGAAAAACTTTTTACCTAAATTTACAGAGATTTGTATGGAGACGCCATGTTGGTGCCCATCCGGATGGGCTCTAACATGGCGGCCGGAAACCAACAGAAACATCTGTCACTGAGTTTTGCTACAAAAGCGTGCATTTATCTCTGGAGGAACTCTAAAACATTAAAATAATACTTTTTCTAATACAAGAATTATTCAGATAGCCAAATTCCCCGCAATAAGTCACTTTCTTAACCAACATGACAGCTCTCTTCGCCGTCATGTAAATGCCGTGTCACGCAAAAGCTTAGAAATCCAGGCGCAGTCTATCACAAAACCAAGAACCCATTCGGAGCAAAACTTTCTATGAATATTAGTTTTCAGCTGCTCTTATACATCATTAAAGTAAAATCTCAGGAAGATCGATAGTTTTGTAGTTTGAATTTTAGTGACGTCATGTGAAAACCGGCAATTCCAGCCGTCTCTTCCCCTGAGCAGTTAAATGTTTATAAGGCAGACTAACGTAGCAGTGCATCATGAACGGCAAAACGATATCTTACATCATAGTCTGAATTTCAGCCGTCTCTTCCCTTCACTCCGCGCCCCCCTCGGGGTAAAGGGAAGAGACGTTAATCATTCACGACTAATATTTGTTCATCTGCTTGTCACAATCTCAGTGGAACCCATTCAATTCACCCCATCCACTATCAAACTCGATGTGTACCCTTATTTGACAACTTCGTAAACCTTTACCAAGTAACGTCTAAACCACTTTACATTAATAAAGGTAAATATAAATCACTAAACAGCAGGGAAAGAGTCCCTATTTTAAAAGGCTAAGTGAGAAATGAATTCCGGGCACATTCATTGTACATTTTTTCACAGACTACTAGGGCCAGTTAAATAATAAACACTATGCTGTCAAATGTATAATTTTTCACTCATTTTCATTTTCTATACTAAGTTTAATTTGGCTCAACGGTTAAAATTAGACAGCGACACAACATTGTGCTTCACCAGGTGGTCCGTCGTATGAACGGTTTACTTCGAATTGAATGATTGGGTTTAATTGTTGTTGACATCGTGATGGTTTAACAAACGACGCTAAATTAGCTTAAATTAACATAGACATGCAACTGGGGGCTCCACGTTCTGAAATCACGCAAAGGTCACGGTGATAAAACATGCATTATGCTACGATCTGCTACAATAAAGACAAAGTGGGTCTTGAAATCTCTTTGTCTTCTGTGTTGTCTCAGTAACGACTGCGGATTTTGATTTAATACCCCATTACTTTTTCTAGAATTAGAACGATTATATTATTTAGATAACATTACGTCAGTGTGAGGTTTGTTAAATCTTAAATTGGTAATTACCTTAATTTTCCAGCACGTTGGACGCCATGTTCACGCCGCCTCACATGCAACATTCAATTTCTAATAAAACTGGGTCGTGCAGTCCCACGAGCGCTAGTTTCTTAACGACAAAACTGTTGTCGAGTTCAGCTTTGAACGTAAAATTAAGTTCATTTTATTGAAGCAATAAAGTTACAATGTTTCTGTGCATTTACTTTAGTCTATAATGAAGTTTATACGCAGTTATAACGCGTTCACTTTAAAAGTAAAGCTTCTTCTGTCTTTGCTTATCATTTTTCTTACAGCAACTGATGATTTGTCGGCAAATCGATTTCTAGCCAGGACTGATAATTATTGTGTATTTTGGCATCAATCAAATGCAACAGAACGTGACATCAGAGTTTTTAGGAGTTTGAAATGAAAATATGTAAGACATTTGTAAGAAAAATTTTTTTTCATAACACGAGCAGTACCGGGGGACAAATCGGTTACGAGCCGGCAAACTACATTGATAACAATTATTAAATTATCGTGTAACTGCTGTGTACAAAAGAGTTTCTTTACTTTCAGCTTAAAACTGGAGTAATTGAGGCCAAAATCGTATTGGAAGTCATTAACACACATCACTGAAGGTATGAATCGAAGCTTCGCCTATTTTCATATATTTGAAATGCGTAAACACAATTTTACCGATTGCTACCAGGTACGGTCCAGAAAGACTGACGGATGTGTCACATTTCTGAAATCTTAACAAGGTAAACACTATTTACGGTCACTTAAAGGATGTTTAAGGGCTGCGTGATTCCAATCATTTCAACGGTGTGTGGTCACTCCTCCCTTCCCAGAACGTTGTCCTGATAACGTGATCATCCAGCTGACTGATGTTCGACTGGCCTAGCAAATACTGCACGTTGAAATTTTTGCACGTTTTGTCATAAGTCAAAAGGTTGATCTTTTCATATCCGCCCACCTACTCTACCCTTCTAGAGACTTCATGTCGGGCGAGATGCACAGGGTTCCATGTAATTATTATATTATCCACCATCCGGTCCGAGATTACATACATGCATAGGCGTGCGGATACCTTTGGGAGCTGTGACCTACTTGCCCGAAAAATTTACGCAATGCCCGAATGCAAAAGTGTTGAAATCGGGATCCAAACGAACCCAAATAACATAAAAAACAAAAAATGTTCACAATTCCCACATCTAATGAAACTACTAAAAATAGTTATATTCAAAGCTTACACAATTAATCAATCATACTCTGTCAACAGTCTCAATCCGAGTAAAATCTACAACTTGTTAATAGAAAAATTCTAAAAAAGGTAACTAACTAGAAACTTTATTAACGAGTTTTGGAAATCACGCAAACAGCATTATTTTTTAATGTTTTCTCTCAATTGTCGTTGCCCGAATCATTAGCGTTATGCCCGCAGTCCCCCTTGCCCCCCACCCCCCCCCCCCCCGCTCGTGCGCCTATGCATATATGATCTCGCCTTAAAATAACAGTAAATAGTAGGCAATGTAAGAAAAGACCGGAAAAAAGAAAATACATACTCCACTCTTAGGTTCAGCGTGTTTGTTTTTACTTTATTAAATCCTCATTCTTGAGATTCACAGTAGTTCCCTATAAGTTACATTTTTATTTCCATAGGTATCTTCAGTTACCGACAGAAACTAAAACTAGAATATATGCCGACCGTACACACAGGCTCCGCCGTATTCGGCTCAACCCTTTCCAAGAAACCAAAAGGGCAAAGAAACTCCATTTTTTCCAGTAACCCTGTTTGCTCAAGATTCACCTGGGCGTTCCACTGATCTGGTTGAATTGCTGTGAGGAACTGTTTTAAAGCTAAATTCGAGCAGCAGTCTTAAGTACGCCTAGCAAATAAGGGAAAATACAGGAGCCAACGTTTCGTGGACTACGTACCTGATCACCTGAGAACGTTCACGACAATCTCAAGGTTTAAAATATTCGTATTGTCTTTGAAAGTCAATTAAACCATTAGAGGAAAATCAATGAAACGTCTGAAACGTGGAGATGATACGATATTTTCTCTACGTAACCACGGTCCTGCCGCCGACGCAATGTAAAAGATAAGCGGTAGAGTTAGTTACGTTGAAATCCATGTAAATGCAGCTTAAAGTAAAAGAGGACAACGGCCTCGGGATATAGAAGCTTTACGAGAGATAATAAACAGATAAAGTAACCAGTTCAATTCCAGTGTACTGAGCAAAGAAATTTTTTCGTGCCCTGTTTGAATATTTACAATTAGATGTTGCCAAGGGTGCAAAGTAGAGAAAGAAGTCTTCTCAGAGCCGGAGGGTTTCAGCATTCTTCTAAAATAGTAACACCTCTCTAAACAGAAAGCTACTTTGCGGCGTTTCTCAGTACACTCAGCGTGTTATATAGATTTTCCCCGAGACCTGACTGGCTCTCACGCTTGGTGCTTAAATGATAATATGATATAGTGCCCGTGCTGCTCTTAAAAGAGAGAAATATTCTTCAATTTTGTCTTTAAAATACTGAAAATTGTATGGTTTGGAAACAAGAGTGTGGCAAATATGGACGACCCGTAGCGCATAAACAATGCGCGTGCCCTATTCTATGGTCACAAATATTATCACTCACTCGTCTCCCCGCCCGAGACAACAGTGTTGTTATTCGGCAAGCCAAGGACTCCTTTATTTAACACCGCTTGCATAGAAAACTGATTATACAATCTTACTTATCCGTGACTAATCGACAGACAAACATCCCTCGGAAGAAAATAGTCTGTACCTGAGTCACTTCGCTGGTTCGCGTGAGTTATGTAAAGTTTCGTGAGTTCCGATTCACGACCTTGGAAAAAGTGGGTTAGTGGGCTGGAAAAACTAATTTCAACGTTATCCAATATACAAACTAAGTAAGAAACGAGATTGACTTAAAGAAACTCAAAACAATTTATTCTGTATTGATTGATTCTGTAGGAAACTTTGCATGGCTATTGAATCATTCAGTCAATGTTCTCGGCAAGAATGTTCACGCCATGTCTAAGGTGTGGTTTTACGGGGGTGTAGCAATGAAAAAGGAACAAATTAATATACCATCCTACGTGATTTGTTGTCTACGGCGTTTGAAATTTGATATCAACAGAGAAATCCGTAAAATTATTGTGACCCAAATGGACCAGATATGTTTGTTTCGCCACTTTGTTTACATTATGACCACGATCGAGTCCCAGTATTGGATGTTTAGCTAACTTTATGCGCAACCTCTCTATTGACCTTCATTTTAAAAATACACCCTCTTCGTCGAACGATCTGTGAGATAAAAAGTAATTAAGACCCTTAATTATTTTCGCCTACGTACCTATGTATGTGGGTGCTGGTGGGTCAGTTCTTCGTCGCGTCGCTTTGGTTTTAACAAGGACTGATACTTTATTCATTAGTAATCTATTTTATTTGAGCTACATGCAGAATGAAATTCTTTTCATTTTTAATCAATTACATGTGCAAGAGCGGTTAAAATAAATCGTACATGCATTAAAACCTAACCGTATAAATAGACGCTCTAAGCGTTAAGACCATCGTAACTTCGATCTAAAAGAACAAGCTCATTAGAAAGAGGGCAACATGGATTTAACACATATCTTTCTAGTAAGTAAAATAAGCGTCAGTGACTAAGTCATTAGTTGCAACTTTTGATACTTTGATTAGGGATTCTTTTTATGTATGAAGTCGACGAAAGTATCGTCTGATTTTGCCAGCATTGTTTTTCATCCCTGTCTGCAATAGCTGTTTCGTTTTACGACAGTATTTTCCTTGCACTACAAATGTCCTTGTCAAGCACATAAAAACTAAATATATATAGCAATGCTTTCTGAGGCTCTTCCAGTAGATATTAAAGTTTTGTTTCTTAATTTACTAGATTGTGAAAAAATTAACTTTGATGCTAATTAATTTTATTTGCAACCTCTTACTTGGAGAAAAGTAATCAATTTTATCCAGACATTGTTTCCACTGTACGTGTACTGTATGCAGAATCAACTAGCAAAACTGGCATCAGTTGATTGGTTACCTTGGTTACTGTACATGTTAATATATGGGGTGTATTTTTATATCCGTAGACCGTGGTAGTATTCTTGTTGGCCCATGTAGAAGTCGGATCAACGTTGAAACTAAACAGACCACGCCCTATGCAATCATTTTACAGACGAATGACTTGCAGCGGAGGAAATCTCCTTAAGATTCACACTAATAAATGTACCAACGGACAGTATGAGGCAAAGTTAGATGGGACGTCGACACTAGAAAGTAAAGCAAGTAAGTGTTGCTATAATGCTACCGTCCGCGTTAACACAGGCTACGAAATTGCCGAACGCTGATTGATCAGATAGTCACATAGCAGAGGAAAATTACAGCAAGTTGAATTAAGTCCAGACTGAACGAACTGGGATGGATGCAAGGATCATTAGATTTAGTTTTCGCTGATTTGAGATTGCTTTGAGTTATACGCTACTGAGCTCCTATGAATTTGACAGCAAGATTAATTAAAATTTATCTGCTTTAAAAAAAGTAACGACCCAATCTCTGCTTTTGGAGAAGGAAGGAAGAGGGAGGGACTGAGGGAGGGACTGAGGGGGGCGTCGGTAAAATATTCTATTAAAATCACCAGACAAGGGCCTTGGGCAGATAAGTTCACGGCAGAAATATTTAACAGGGAATTCAGAACCATTTCCGTTTATTGTATTTGCATACAACAGAAATTTTGTCAGCTTTCAAGATTAAATTTGTGTCAGCTTTTCGCTAATAATGTATTTTTTATTATTTTTTATAAGAATTTAGGATCAAGACTATCAGTGCTACAGGAAAGAAGTGCATTGAGTTTCGTGGTCATAAATACACTTACGCATTAAAGGCGGTCGTCAACAGCAACAACGTTACTTTCATAGAGGTGAGCGTGACAAAAACTAGTTTCAACTAATCAGTTTAAAGTGGTTTTCAAATGAGTGTCACAAAACTAGGGAAATTACTACGCTGAGCGAGTGCCTTCAAATACTCGCGCTACTTTGTCATAGAATCAGTAGTAAAATCAAAAGGAATTGTGATTCACTCGATTACGTTTCCCGGGATTTATGATTGGTTCTCTGGATTGTCTGAGTCCTATGTGATTGGCCAGAATGGTATATGATGATTATTAAAACTCAAAATAGAAGGCCAAACAATATACAGAAAACCTCACCGCAAAGTTACAACACTCAAATCAAAATTCCACCTTTTCCTGGGTTAGCTTAACCGGGCTCTGAACAACCCGGCCCAGGAGCTACGCTTTTAGGCTGGCCTAAATCTTTATATTATAGGGGATGGTTTGTCCAAAATGGTTCCCCGCGAGGCTAAACTGACAAGAATTTGGGTACCTATAGGACTGAGTTGGCACTTTGTGACTGCATGAGATTTATCGAGTTGTATGTTCATGTCAGTAAAGAAGTGACAAACTGAAACAAAAAGAATACTAATAATACCAGACGCTCTAAGAGCGTTTGCTCAGGCTTCGTACCGCAAGTAAGCATATGCAACAACACAAAAACTTTACATTGTGTCTAGACACCCGGCAGCCGGGAGGGGTTTTCAGAAAACTAGTACTAGATACTCGGCAGTCTGAAATTATTATAGAATTTTCACGAAATAACTTATCACTTAGAATAGCAGAACTTTGTTTAGAAATGCCAAGCGATTTCAGGTATTATTTTGTAGTTGAGGAAATTTTCGAGCTTGGACAATCTCGATTTTTGACATTTTGTCCACAATTCAATGAAAAAATATTTTGTCAGAAATACCAAGCAACTCTAAATAACGTTTTGTTTTAGTAGTGGACGAATTCTCCTGGCCATACTACAAAAATCTTCACTCACTGGCAAGGTTGTTCAAAATACTAGTTACCCGGCGGTCAAAAATTCATAGATAATCAATTTCCGCGAAGATCATCGTTATTATTTGAAACCTCGCGAGAGTATATGAATATTTTGATCTTTGGTCATAAACACCACGCGATCATGTGATTCAATGATTTGAGTTTGCAAGTTGTCCGATGAACTTTGCGTGACTTACAGGCACGGATTTTCAAGAAAATAAATAAGCTATATATACCCGGCAGTCAGAAATTCTTTCCGCAAGTTCGAAATGTCCATTCGAACCTGCTGAGAATGCTCGATCTCTGTTTGGAAATGTCAAGCAATATAATTCGTGGGCCAATCCGTTCCGAAAACGATCGACATCTTCTTCGAGTCTTCCCCAACCTTTTTTCACAAATCACAGCATTCTCACGAAGAGCGAGCGCTGTCACATTCTCATCTCCAGTTTCCTCGCACTACGCTAGGAACGCCTGGGACTATGTCCCCCCATTGGGCGACCAAGTACGACGACGACGACGACGACGAACGGTTTGCATTTTTAGACTCAGGCTTTCCTACGGAACCCTGGGTTAAAAGCGCTACTTACTGTAAGGTTTGGCCTGATTTAGAAGGTTAGATTTGTTAGATTTGTGTCTTTTTTGTTCTCTTTTGTATTTTCAGAAGCAAAGATGTAACGATACCATTAGCAATGAGTTCCAGTTTGAGGAGGAAAAAATTGGAAAATACCGTGTATACAAATACAGCATTGATAATAGCATTATGTGTCTAGGAGTAAAGAAAGGCTGTGATGATGCGACCTTATATTTAATCAGTTTAACTAAAGAGAACGGTCGCGATAGGCGTTGTTACTTTGAAAAACCATGAACACCAACACGGTAGTTCTTTTTCTTGTATTTGCAATCATTTAAACAAAATAAAAACCAGCAGTTATGATTAAGATTTGTATTTTTTGTGGAGTTCTCCGTACGTAATAAAATGTTTTTGATTCATACGTAAAGTTAGGTGATACTGTCTTACTGACTTTCCATTTGCATTATTAAACCTTTTTAAACCACTCCTTCTGATTAACACACCACTTGACGCCGACCAGTTTTAGAGACTTTATTCTACATTATAAATGTGGTTCTACAAAACAGCGTCCCGGAACATTTTTGCGTATATTTTCTTGCGTTTGACCGGTATTCTAGTCATGTAATTAATTGAATTATTGTCTTATCTGGAGACTTGAAAGAAAATCATTAGTAGAAGAATCGAACCAAGTCGATGAGGTACAGCCGAGTTGAAAGTCAGGGCAATTAGGCAAAAGGTTTAGTACGCACTGCAAATGACTGCAGTTCAAAACCTACAATTTTCAATATTTTATTAACGGCAGAATTGAAGAACGATTTTGCATTTCATAAGCAGCACGTGCACCATTGACGATAGGACAACGTGTCCGACTTTTCTATGAGCAGGAGAGCCAACCAGATTCGCCTTTCTAAAGAAATGAGATAAAAACTGAGAAAATTGTTTGTATAATCTTATTAAACAGCATTTTGCTAAGTGAGGCAAGAGTAACCAATCTAGGAGACATAAATCCGGTTACTTTCAACTATGGGATGTTGGGCATTCTGTCACGTAAGTCCAAATGGGGATCGATATTTTCCATTTACTTACATCTTCATGGTTATCCTTTATCACCCATGGGGGAGCATACAGTGCTTTGCCAATGCTTTGGCTCTCTCCTAGGAGTAGCTTACTCTTTCCAGCGGCTGCAGCATGGACAACTTACGACGGTGTCAAATTCTCAAGCACAAGCCAAATTGACGCTTGACAACAGCTTCGTTCCTCAGTTCTGATTTTTAATCAAATAAGTGAACTAATTTTGACAATTCTTCAACCCACGCAATAAAGAAGGCCACGGTCCGGCACGTGTTCTATCGCAGTTACTTGTGGGTAGTTTAGCCACAAGTTGACAACGCGATATGGATTTTCGGCGAGGCTGATTAGGATAAGTGAACAAGTTAATCCGGTAGTTTTTTAAGAACAGGCCAGAGCCTTCGGTTGAAGGAAAAGTAAATACGGTAACTAGCGATCCCTAGTATCCACCCTAAAATCGCTTTGTTTCAGTGACGCAAAACGCCGGAAGTTGCGTTTTGACGCAAATATAAACAATTAATATAGAGTGGATATATTGACACATTATTGAGCTGTTACAATTGGCAATCAAAGAACGCAGTTTCGACAGCACGATTTAACGTAACCATGTCTCAGTCTTGTTTCACGAGAAAAGGAGAAAAAAAAAGGACTGCACATGGCCCACGTTTAGAAACTGCTTTGTAATCACGACTGAAACAAATACAACCCTTAATTGACACAGATTACGGATCGTTGCTTGCGGTTGCGCCCGATTACCCACGATATTGTTTGATTTTCAAAATTACTGAACTAGAAAGACCGTGGTTGAAATCTCATGTAATCGCTTGCCACTGATTCATTTCAGGGTTGGAAGGGGCATTAAGACCTAATCCCACCCCCGTAACAACAGAACTTTTAATTATTATTATTATTATTATTATTATTATTATTATTATTATTATTATTATTTTATTTTATTTTTATTTTTTTTGTTATTATACATATTTCAGAAAGATCAATTCCTGTCTAAGGCTATTTAACAATTATGAGCACGGGATTTCTATCGCGTTCACACATAGAAATCAAGAGCGAAAAATCTAATTGTTTTAGTATAACTGTAGCAGTCGTTCAAAACTTTATCCAAAAACTCTTCACAGACACTTCGAAAACGCAAAGAAGCGGTCACCAGTTTGTTAACAATCCTCCGTAGGAAAAAAGATGGCGACTAGTACATTTACCCACAATTCTTAGAGCACGAAAACCTTAACAACGTTTTAAAAAACGTACAGAAACGTTATAAAACCTTCAAACCTGGGCTTCTCACTGTTCTTAGTACAGGAACAAATATTGTAAAAATTTGGCTTTCTTTGTGCCTTATAGGCTGTGCTAGGTTCGCAAGGCATCGTGATAAAATGTACCGCCGCCATCTTTTTTCCTATGGTGGATTAAGCGCTCATTGCTACGTTACTCAACAGAACAGAAATAGGCTGTGAATAAAGTATTCAATAAGAGAACGCCATTCGTATTAAAACGCCAGTAGAATTCTACTAATCTATATTAGAAAGAGTGAAACCTTTTCCAAAGTAATTAAAGTGATCTATCGCTGAGATTGAGATACGCATGTATATTAATTTTTCGCGGGTTAGCCGAGATCGTAACTCAGTCTTGATCTTTGAATTCTTTGTTACATGTTTCACTTCAGTTGTCACAATATATGGATAGATTTGAATCAGAAGATAAATTTGTTTGTTGTAATATTTCTCTTCAGTTGTTAATTCCCTTTAGTCCTCATACAATATACTGACTCGAACAATATCTCGATTCTCAGATATAATAATTATAACTTATTAACGTTTATTTAAATAGCGCCATTCATACGCTCATGGCTTGGCGCTCCCCAACGAAATGTGAAAAACTATGAAAGCTCTACTCGATTGAATCGAATTGAATACCGAACACGAATCGCTATGATAGAAAAAGTGAAAAGAAAAGGAACTGTTACGTTTCAAAGAAAACGCAAACGTTAAAGAACGTTGACGCTATAACAGGAATATATTGAGTTGCTTCGAGAACAATCAGTATATAGTAAGTGCTCGTGTAGGCGGCGGGGACTTCTGGTTAAAGTACTGGAATTGTAATCCGGAGCGGCCCGGTGATTGGTGCTCCCAAATTCAACTGCTCCACGCTTGGTAAATAGTCAACTGTAACTAGCTGGTATTTTTAACAAGTTTCGGTTCAATTTAGAATCTTTGTTTGCTTGGTCACCAATTAGTGAAGCAGTGCTAAGCGTTCCGACACTAAAATAAAGTGAATTTTATTCATTTACATGTACTTCGACATGGATGGTGGGTGTTCTTTTGGCGGTCAAAGCATTTTGTTGCATGATTTAAAAACTACAACTAACACACAACGCAGCTGATTTCATTTTTTATACATTTCTATCATTACTCGTATTGAGATACGCATTCGTGACGGTAGAAGTAAAGGTCTATTCAGGTTGAAAAAATCTCGTTTCGTGTACTAAGAGCAGTTTCCGCTTCAGTTTCCGCTTATTTTCAAAACGCCTGAAATCTGGGTTTCCGCTGCAATGCAGCAACATTAGAACGTTATGCTAAAAGAGTGATTTTAAACCAAACAAGGTGCTTTACTTAATCAATTAATCTGAGATCTCTTTTCTGTGATACTCCCGATAAAGGGTATTTTGACTGCCAAGTTATCCTAAACTACGGCATGCGTTTTAACCAAATAAGGCGCCGTTGTTTTCCAAGAAGCGCCTTCATCTCTGATAGCATCTTTATTATAACCTTCGGGGAGTTGTTGGAGAGCAAAAGTTGAAATCAAACGGCTTGAGGATGTGTTCTTCGCAAACTCAACTTCATTACAGTGTTGTATTTATTTATTCATTAAAAAACAATAGCATTTGTTTTGATGTGAAGTTTATATGAAATAATTCATATATGAACTGCGGTTGTAGATGAAAGTGAAGAATGATCATCGCAGTTAATTTTCCAATTTAAGCAATTGGAAAGAAGAAGCCTGAAAAAATCAGGGTTTCAACGGGATTCGAACCCGTGACCTCCGCGATACCGGTGCGATGCTCTACCAACTGAGCTATGAATTATTTCATATAAACTTCACATCATTTCACTCACGGGAAGATATGAACTCAACTAATTGACCTCGCTTCCAATGTGTGGCTTCATAGCTCAGTTGGTAGAGCATCGCACCGGTATCGCGGAGGTCACGGGTTCGAATCCCGTTGAAGCCCTGATTTTTTCAGGCTTCTTCTTTCCAATTGCTTAAATTGGAAAATTAACTGCGATGATCATTCTTCACTTTCATCTACAACCGCAGTTCATATATGAATTACTTCATATAAACTTCACATCATTTCACTCCTCACGGGAAGATATGAACTCAACTAATTGACCTCGCTCCCAATGTGTGGCTTCATAGCTCAGTTGGTAGAGCATCGCACCGGTATCGCGGAGGTCACGGGTTCGAATCCCGTTGAAGCCCTGATTTTTTCAGGCTTCTTCTTTCCAATTGCTTAAATTGGAAAATTAACTGCGATGATCATTCTTCACTTTCAGCATTTGTTTTGTTGATTATTGATCGATCACAATCAAATTTATACATTTTTGTTTTTTTCTAAACGATTATCCAACGTAACCGCAATTTTTTTTCTTCTTCTTCTTCTTTCTTCCTGATAATACTCATTATTTCAACATCTGTAATGATTTAGACCTTAAGAAATCCGGCGCTCTTCACTTAACCTGCGATCAGCCGTTCCTTTTTTGGCGCCAAAAAAAGAGAAAGGAAAAGAACGCCTGATCTTAGGTTACCCCTCACTTGTTTGTGTAGACTGTGGTTTAATTTGCAGTCAGTTAGTAATCACGATTGCACTGCGTAACATGAAAAGTCTAGACGACAAAGCTGCTCAACTGAACTCTCAAATTGAAACGGAAGCTTTCAAGGGTGAAGGAGTTTCCGCCAGCAGGCAACTCCTGCCTTGTTTACTTTACGTGTTCACGGGGGTTTAAACGTACCGCTGTCACGTAACCTTTAGTACAGGCGTCACATTCTACTCTTGCCATGTCAACTTAAGCTCCTCACTCGTATGCGCCCTCGCAAACCGAACAAGCATCATGACACCCTAACCCTAAGGTACAACAATTTGTTAAAATCAGATTGGCATAAGTGATAAAATGAGGAAGCGAGCTGATTTCCAGAACTCTTCTCTTCCATTGATTCGCGAGCTCGTTTTCCTTCAACACTTCCTTTAACTCATTTCTGGACGTCAGACTTTAGAAAGGTTCGTGAGCACAGTGAGAACTGATACCTACGGAAATCCACTACGGTATTTATTGTTAAATGGCAGTCTTACTGATATAGTTAGTGTCAGCTTTTCTTTACTTATCTCATTTAGATTTCCTTTCTTTTCTCTCCTTTAGTTTAGATTAGTGTTTCCAATTAGCTCGTCTCATTCTGTACAAATAAATACATATAGCACTGAAGTAAAGTTGTTTTCTTTATTAATTTACTTATTATTTTTTCTGAGTGGGAGCTTGTTCCGCTTAAGTTTCCGTAATTGGATAGAGTCTTCTGAAGTTGACCTGATGAATCAAAGCCGGTACATTAAGGTTGCTTCCCACCTTAGCGGGTGCCCTTCGGGAAAAAAATCGCACGCGCGCCAGTTTCAATAAAACCTCAACAAACTATATATCATAAGAAAGCTTAATAAATGTACTTTACGAAAAAAATACAATTTTAGCAATGTTTTCTTTTAGGAAGTGTCAGGAGGCGGTAAGGCGTGAAACGACCCAGGCTTCTTCTATTGAATTTATCGGTTATCGGATTCCTCAATACGAGCAAAATGGCTGTAGAGTCTTATTCACAAGGCATCAATCAAGAAAAGTGTGTCGGGCTTTTTCGATATTCTGATTGGTTGTCTAGATATCCACTTCTAAAGTTGGAGTAGCTAAAAATATGCGAGACGTGTTGCGTAAATGGACGCCACGGGAAAAATGGTTTGGTTTGTCATTATCTCTGGAATGTTCTGGCGAAATTTCAGGAAAATCCGTCAAATCTGCATACCCTGTAAATTCGCTCAAAGTGGATGTATTCCTCCAAAAATCAAATGCGAGATTTTAGCTTGTTAAGGTTCGTAAACAACTCGCGCCACGTCCGGAGATTATCACGCCTGATAAAACCGCAAACCAATGACAATAGCTCAAGATTTCCCGGGAAAAGCATCGCATTGCAACAGTGGAGTTCAATTCAGGATGGCAACGTAATATGGGCAAAGACGCCAAAGGCAAAGGCAAAGGCAAAGGCAAAACCCGCGCCAAAAAGGTTAAAGGCGGAAAATGTACCGCTGAAAAACAAGACGTTAAGGAATCGACGGACAGCTTGAGAAATACTCTTACTGCTAAAATGAGTTCCCTTGGGTAGGTTTCATTTTCTTCATCACTTCCGCCAGATTCCGACGAAGAATCTTGTTCGCAGCCTGCACTGACGTTGACTTTGATTTTTAAGCTACTTGATCCAAGGATATTCGAACGCTCCGGATCTTCAGCAGATGCCGAGATTGTCGAAGGTGTTTGGCCAAACCAAGAGCCTTTGTCGCTTTCGGCAAGGTTTATTTCCTTCCTTGACAATATGGAGCTTTTTCTGTCTTCCTTACACCTTCCTAGTTTATTAACTTTATTTGAAAATACGCTTTTTCTAAATAACTCGGCTGCTTTTTGAGATTTTTAATGTTTTTCTTTTGGAAACACTAAATAAAATGACGAACTTAAATTTTGTCAAATAAAAGAAAAAACGATTTTTTTTGGCCTCTGAAGGTGGGAAGTAACCTTAAGCCCAAGAGACACTCGTTCACCGTTCATAACTTAAAGTACTGATCTAGTGCTATTACTAAAATCGATAAATAACAGCAACTATGGAATATCTGTTATAACGGGTTGCGCATTCACGAGGTGGTGATGTCAGATCGAAAATAGTTCACAAAGACAGACTTTTTCGCATTTTTTACCGCGAAAAAACCACTAGATGTACTTCTTCTTCATTGAACAATTGACGTAATATCTTAATTTATCATGGTCGGTATCCTAGAGTTGTAAAGCAAAGGAACTTAGTCCTAATTCTAATCTCATAATTTTAATACTGTTTTGGTCAAAACTGTGCTAGTGCATTTGGAACGCTCGTGGATTGAAAGAATCAAAGTCGTAATGGCTAAAACAAACGTGTGATTTACCTTAACTGCTTTTTTAAAGAGATTGTTTTACTTTTGTCATGACTTGTTGATTCAAACTACTGAATTCTTTAGATCAGTTTTGGCGATCGCTTTCTAAAAGCTTCGAGGAAACGCATCGTGGAGCAAATTCAGTATTGTAATTTATGTCTACGAAGAAAACACACTATCTTATTCCAAAGAGATAATCTATTTTTTTTGCTCAAAAGGGATCCAAATATTGGAAGACCACAAAGCATGCCTTAAAGTAGCTGCCTTTCATCCTTAAAAAAAAATACTGGCCCTGGCTTATCAAACGATGCCATATGGTATTTAACGGATAAATAACTAACCACTGAGGGATAGAGTGGTATGTTTTGTAGGAGGATATCGTTGTCCAAACCAAAACAAAGACATAAAAGGATTATGTTCAAAACATCCGTTATCAGGCTTCACCCAATCGCAAAACCAATAGACCCTGCAAAAAAATAACGATACTACCTACTTTATGTAATTTTCAGAATATGCTAAAATTTATGACGGAATGCGACATGTGAAAGACGTATTGGCTAATATCGCATGCGTTTTGGAGCAGGGATGCCACAGTGGCGAGAGTGCTTGCTCCCACCAATGCGTCTAGGGATCGATTCCTGCCCGGGGCCATATGTGGGTTGAGTTTGTTGTTGGTTCTCGCCCTGCTCCGAGGGTTTTTCTGCGGGTCTCCGGTTTTCCTCCCGCCACAAAAACCAACACCTAGCTCCAAATTCCAATTCCACCAAAATAGAGGACCTGAACGAAAACCAGCTAAGCCTGATGTAGCTTTCTCTCCGAAATATTGTAAATTCTAATTACGTTAAGGTGTCCTTGCCATCGTTATTCTATGTGATTGGAAGATTTGAAGTTCCAAGAATTATCTTTCTCTTTCATAGGTAGAGCTACTGCGTTTTTGTCTTTACGATAAGTCAAAAATGTGATAGAGATCTTTTTCGAAAGCTCTTTTCCATGTGAAACACGTATCCGGAAGGTGATAGATCTTCCATATTAGGCGAAAATAAACGAAATACGAAGAAAGTGGATCACCAACGCAAGCCGGAATGAAATTTAAGGATTCAGACATTTGCGGGCTACTAAGGAACATCTAGCTATGAAACTGAACGTTCGCGGTTATTGGCGAGGAAGACATAACTGGAGTGAGAAGGTCACTGGAGTAAATGAATTCGGCACGCAATTTTCTAGTAAGTAAAAATAGTAATAGCATTCCCTATCCACGCCAAGTCATTTATGTAGAGCTTCCTCAAATGACACGTTCTCTGGTGTTCCGCGATGTTTTAAGAATTGGCATCAAGGGAGTTAATTTCTTGAGCTTACGTTAGTTAAGGAAGTTTTAACTTGAATGTTGAACGATATCAGTATTTGTTACATGCAGTTTTGCATTAGTACACTACACGATACTTTTTAATCCAATCAGAAGTAAAGCCACTCGTGAAACCCCACGCACAGGTTTTCCCGCGCTTCACGTCAGCTACGTGTATTTGCTTCAAGGATTTGTTCATCAGATTTTCTGTGTCCTTTCTGGTTGGCTAAAGTGATCACTTTGGTTTTGGCTTAACGACACTCTATTGCAAATTGCTATATCACCTTCTTCTTAAATGTGTAACATTTAAGCAACGAGCATGGCGTAGAGGGAGCTGAATAGCCTTTAATTTTTCAGTGAAATCTTAGAAAAATTTGAAAGTCTAACAAAGTTAAAAATCCAAATATGTTACTATGAACCAGATAGGAAGAACGATGTCAAAGATCGAGGAAGAAAATAGATTCAGTCATCTTCGAACATACAGGTAAGATGCTCGAATCATGAAGTGACCTCTTAACTGTGATTCCCTACTATTACTCTGAGCACTCTCAGTAACTATGAATTAAAAACATGCTAATTATTCTTCGAGTCACTTGATAATTCCATACGAAAAATTGGAAACGAGAAGAACTTTAAAACCAGCAGCAATTGCAAAATAGTCTCTTTTACCAACAATTTCCCTTGCATGTCACTGTCTATTAAAAAAAAATAAACTATTAATGACAGTCTACCCCAAAATACTGAATAACTCTTACTGAATTCAGAAACTTCCATAAACACAAATAACGTGTCACAAACGATGAACATGAAATAAAAGGGCAAAATTTAATTTGTCAATATTCCGTACATGGCATAGAAAGAATTAGCGTTTCATCGCTTAAACGTGCAGTTTTCTGACCTCTCCTCTCTGAGGCATAATCCAAGTTTAACACCAGAAGGTTAAATTGCCTATGAAGTAAAAAATAGTTGCTGCTGATTTGACAGGCGTTTCAAAGTAAAGAAGAATGGCGTTTTCCTTTTTGGAATATCTTTTTTCATTTTACGTTTCACGTTTTTGTGTTATAAGTGATGACGTCATAGGTGGTTCCACTAAAACAGTTCAACACTCAATCAAGAATATCTCTAGAAATATTAAAGCAGTGTTCTTTAAACTTGGCACCAGAAATGTAAATCACAAAAGAAACAAAATGACACCCGTCGTGCCGTCACCATGACAACAGTTATGCCGCTGGTCCTGTTTTAATTAAAACTAACGTTACCAGATTTTATCTTAAACAAGGGTCATCCACTCCCAACAATCTAATGGGGAGAGTTAAGACAATATGGGAGTCATGTGTGTTCCGAGCAAGACCCTCTGTCCCTTTTCGAAGGGTTGCAAATTGGCATATTTGGTTTTTCACAGAAAGAGACTGGAGCCAAAAGTGTTGCCATGGCAACAACACAGAAGGTGTCATTCTGTTTCTTTTGTGATGCACATTTGTGGTGCCAAGTTTGAAGAACACAGCTCCAATATTTCTAGAGATATTCTTGATTCAGTGTTTTACTGTTCAAATGGAACCACCTATGACGTCATCACTTTCCTCATTTGCATAATACAAAAACGTAAATATCTCTAGAATGAAAAAAGATATTCCAAAAAGGGAAAGGCCAATCTTCTTTACTTTGAAAAGCCTTTCAAATAAGTAGCAATTATTTTTTACTTCATAGGCACTTCAACACAACACCCTAGCTAAGCGATTATCAAGCTTACTCAATCATAAAATCAACAAAATCAACTGTTAATTGCACTTCCCGTGTAATAGAAACAAGAGTGGAAGTTTTAGGGGATTCGCTTACGGCCTGCATGAATTCATCCGGTCCGCCCCCTCCCTTCGTCTCCTCATGTTCCTGATTCTACTTTTGTGTCAGTGAACCAATCAGTAGTATATTCTCTACCGAGATTCTTAAAGAGCTTTTCGCAAATAGTACACTCAAAACAGTTGGCTCGTTACACGCCATAAATTAAGTTTTATTCCACCGTCAGGAGTGCAGTAGTGAGGAGACTCGACCTACCAGCTGAGCCTCGTGGGTTGGAGTACTTTACAAAGCGTCATAATTTATTTGGGTTAAGTTTGTTGTTGGTTCCCTCCCTCCCGAGTGATTTTATCCGGGATTTACTCCTTCCACAGAATCGTACGAACTGTTCCACTGAAATCCCAACTGGACTGAACTGCTAAAAGTGTACGAATAGTTATACTCTGGATGGGCCACTACTTCTTCTTTTTTATATTTCCACTTTACATTCCACGTTCTATGGATACGTAATAATAAAGGTCTTTGGAAGTGGTTATCAACTTAATGCACAAAGGATAAAAAAAGCTGAAATCGAACCTAACATGAATCAACCTGTTAACCCAATGTTGTAGAGTCACGATATGTTATTCTAACATCAACACCCCCTCGTCTTTAGCTTTGACATGACAACTGTAGCAGCAGATAATTTACGTAGAGTTGAGAGCATAGTCCGCCATAGCAAACTTTTATTATCAGAAGATTTTTAGCAAAGAAAAAGATAAAAAAAACAGGACAACTTCACAGAAGCCACGACGAAAACTACAAAACGTAACTTTCCACATTCTCTAATAATAATAATAATAATAATAATAATAATAAATAATAACTCGGAGCTTTTTTTCCTCATGACTGAAGTGTGGAAATAGCTACTCTGGGAAGCTAGCCAAGTTGTCAGTTATGATTAGTTACTACTGAAACACTAAAAGCACGTCATTATTCACGAAGTTCTTTGTTCAGCTGAATTTGTTCTGTGCCCGGTTTGTTTCGCGTCGAAATATGAGGAAATCAGTAGACAATGTGGAGGAAGTTTTCTCTACCAAGACATGTTCTTTGGGGATTTTAAATATCTGCGAAAATTCAGTTCAAAACAGTAGAAAGAAAATGGTTGAACAGTAGATGTCTTTTTCCGAGACAGATGATTGGCTATTTCAAAACAAGGCCATTGGCCATTTGAACCATTGGTTAATTTTACGATGGTATATTTAGGCTTAGTAAGGTATGAGACATCGTCTGCCATTTAGTATCCTTTGATTCACGTGAAAACGTTTGTGAATCGCCTTTGCCTGAGTCATATTCCAGTATCCTGTTCTTTCTGCAAATTCGTTGACCACAGTCTCAGATAGTTTGCTTGATAGCAAGCATTGCTAAAGTGGGTTCTGACCGGGTAAGGGGAAACTTCAAACAATCGTGAACGTCAAGCTGGCACTGGAACACGAATAGCAACGGTGATTCACGGACTTCCTTTCTTCAGTAGTCGCCTTTTTGTCAGCGCAAGTATATGAATGACGAAGTTGCAAAAAGCCGCTCGTTTTCCGCCCGACTTCAAGAAGTAACGGAAAACCTACTTTGGCAAAGTGTACTTTTTTGCGACGTATACTACGCGTGGGTGAGTTCTACAGACATTTTGCCAACAACAGTTATAACGGTTTGGCTTCCAACTGATTTTAAACAATGTTCCCGATCTTTGTACACTTTAACTATAACGCCCAGCTATTTATCAGTTTGACGATTAACCGCTGCTCAGATCAAAAAGACTAACCGCAAAGGGTCAGATCAAAAAGGTTAACCGCAAAGAGCTTCTTAAGCTAAGAAGTATACATGCGGGCAAACTTCGGTTACAAGATAATAGCCTGCATCGAGTAAAGATTACTCAAAGAGCCAATGCAACTTTTAAGTTTACTGTTTTCAGTGTTCCGGCGTGTTTTACGAAGACTGTGTTCCCAATTTTAACGATGCCCAGCTCAAGCGCCATGGATTTCCTTTTAGACGTGGAAAATGAGCCGTGAAACTCACAGATCCATTTTTTTTGAGATTTAATCACAGTGCTCTTGTGCGGAAGATGGATGGCTCAAAAGTGAGGTCTCCAAAGATGACAAAATGCCCTGTACATGTTTTGATCTTGAATAAAGATCACTGATTCTAATAATACATGACCGCGGGAACATAAATAATAAAAATAAGCATTATTTTAAGTCAGTTATGCATAATAAGACTTATAAGAGATGTTAAGTGCTAACAGAACCTGAACCATCTCTAGCTGGATCTCTTTTAAAACTAGATCTAGCCTGTTAATACAACTCCGTTTCAAGTCGCTTTATTCTATAGTCTCCTGTCGTCTCCTAACGCTTCCTCGGCGAGGAGCGTTTCGTGTGACCCCAACGGAAGACTACCCCTGTTTAGTAGATAAAACAAGGCCAAATAAACAAGCCTGACCTCTCACTCATAATTTATCAAGACTTAGCGTATAAAGAAAACACACAGCACTTAACGAAATATCTCTCAATTATCACGTTTCCTTTTCCTGTTTTGTGAGTTTCTCGACGGTCAACAAGCGACGGAGGAATATATCCGATTCTATAATGGTTAATAGGATTGCATGATGACGTTGAAACTCGTTGAAGCATCCCGCTAAGTGCACCTTCTTCGCTCCACTTTAAAAGTCTTAAAAGGTGGAAACAATTCACCGGCGGTCGGGAAGACACAAAACAAAGAATGCCTTTTGATAGGTGATATAAACTGCAATTTTCTGGCGAATTCGGATCACAAAGAACTCAAATCAATTGTGACATCTTTTGGCTTAAATCAGCTCATTAGAACCCCCACGAGAATTACGCCAGAATCTCAGACGCTAATTGATGTTATTTGTAGCAATGAGCCACACCACATCTGTTGTACGAAAGTAATCCCTGCTGGTTTGAGCGACCACGAGTTAATTGGTTGTGCACGCAAACTCCACAACGTGAAATATCAACCTAGGGTTATTACATGTCGGAACTATGCAAACTATAACCCTCAACTATTCTGTGATGATTTAAGATCCAAAGACTTTGGAAATGTTTTCGCATCTTCCTGTGTAAACAAGGCATGGTCTTTCCTGAAAAATTCTCTTCAACAATGCATTGACAAACATGCACCCCTCATCGAGAAAAAGGTTAAAGGAAGGTTGTGTCCATGGCTGACTCCGTACGTTAAAAGAGAAATGAACTTAAGAGACAAAATGCTCAGGAAAGCTCGAAGAACAAGCTGTGAGGTTGATTGGTCATCTTACAAACGGCAACGGAATCGGGTGACTGGCTTAATCAAGAATGCTAAGAACAGATATCATCGAGAACTTTTAAACAACACGGTGGATTCCCCAGATAAGTTCTGGTCGGCAATTAAAGAATTGTATCCCACGAAATCACCCTCAGAGCTAGGCTCAGCATTGTTAGTAAATGGAACAAAAACAACAGATAAAAAGCTTATTGCTAACACCTTCTGCAATTATTTCACAAATGTGGCTCGATTACTCAAGTCAAGTTCCTTCTTGCTTCGTGACTTTATCTGGAGCCGTCCTACGCAACAAAATTACCTACAGCCAGTGAAAACAAACTTTTTGTTCAAGGAGGTTCACGAATCGCAAATCTACAAAGAGCTGAGAAATCTCAAAAGGAAAAAAGCTACTGGCTTAGTTAACTTTCCGCCTGGCTTGTTGAAAGATGCTGCTTCAGTGATAGCAAAGCCGCTGACCTACATTATCAATTTATCACTTAGATCTGGAACTGTTCCGGCTGAATGGAAAGAAGTCAAAGTTTTACTACTCTTTAAGTCTGGCTCCTCATCTGAGATAGGCAATTACAGACCAATATCACTTCTTCCCATCCTATCAAAGATCCTAGAGAAAGTGGTGTATAGTCAACTGGTGTCCTCTCTAGAAAGTAATAACCTCCTTCCTGATAATCAATTTGGTTTTCGTTCTAAACGCTCTACTGAACTGGCTGTTACATACTTCACAGACATAATAAGGAAAGAAGCTGATAATGGCAAGGTATCGGGAGCAGTTTTTATTGATCTGTCTAAAGCTTTTGATACCATTAGTCATTCAGGCCTACTAAACAAACTGCCCTTTTATGGGATTTGCGACAATGAGCTGAAGTGGTTCACAGATTACCTGTTTTTACGAAAGCAGACTGTGCAATACAACGGTGTTCCCGTTTTTACTGGGGTTCCACAAGGAAGCATTCTTGGGCCGCTGCTGTTCAATATATATTTTGCTGATGTTCACAAACCTCTTCAATCATCCAGACTCATCACGTATGCCGACGACATGGTAATCTTTACTTCTTCAAGCAATTTTGATGTTATCGAAAGGAATCTAAATGATGACATCAACAATCTGGCTACCTGGTTTCGCAAGAATGAACTCATCATAAATCTCAAAAAAGGGAAGTCAGAGGCGATGATCTTCGGAACTGCACAAAGGTTGAGTCGTCTCCAAGGTAAACAGCTCAATCTGACGGTGAATGGATTACCTATAAACAGCACAACAACCTACAAGTACTTGGGTGTTCATTTAGATCCTACATTGAGTTTTGAAACCCATTTCAACAAAACCTACAAGAAAGCGGCTGGGAGAGTCACTCTACTGCGGAAAATTCGTTCTTCCATTACTTGTGCAACTGCAGAAAGCATTTACAGGGCTATGGTTATGCCTGTTTTTACCTATTGTAGTCTAATCACACTAAGCTATTCAAATACGCGCAGGCAACTAATTCGCAACCTCGAACATCGTGGACTAAGCTGCATTTCCTCAGGTCTGCAAAACAAGACTGACATTCGTATTCCATCAGTTGACAGTTATTTGAAAAGAAAAGTCTGTCTGTATGTTTTTGATTGTCTAATTGGAAATGTATGCACGCCTTTTAAGAACTATTTTACAAGGGTAAGTCACAATGTCAACACAAGAAATAGATTTTCCTCGATCGAACTGCCGAAAATGAACTTGGAGTTTGGCCGTCGGAGTTTTTCGTTTTTAGGGGCTTCAATTTTTAACAGTTTACCGGCGGACATAAGAACTCTGAACTCTAGGCTTTTATTTAGGCAAAAGGCCAACGAACATTTTTATTTGTAATTTTTAATCGTGAGTTTTTATGTTTCCCAATGTACTAGTTTTGCCTTTTTAACTCTTTACCTTCTTTAAATTTTTAAATTTTTAAATCTTACAGGACCCCTTTGATAACAGTACTTTATAGTACTTATGGGTTAATCCTGTCTAAAGATTCGTTATTATTTTTATTTATTTTTTACGTTCTTGCTATTCGGGAATCCCAAACTGACCTAACTTTATGGAATGATTTTGGTGGACGATATCATTGTACGAAAAGTATAGAGCTACACAGTTAATTACGGGCAGACAGGTACTCAGTAAGTCACAGCGGAAGTTACCGTGCTGACTTTTCTTTAAGAGACATGGCCCGGGGGGAATGCTCCCTTATATGGGCTATATAGGTATGTGCGGCCCCAAAGGGTAGGCTTTTTCAGCCGTTTTAGTCATAAATAGGGTATCGATTGTGGCAATTTTGGTTATAAATACGGTATGGTTTTAGCACTCTAGTCATTAATTGGGTATATTTCTTAGAAGAAGCTACTTTTTCATCGTTATCAATAAGAACGTCAACAAAAGTCCTTCATAACTTCAGTTTTAAGGCAACTACGCCAGCTGCAACTATCATAAATAGGGTATCGAATTTTTGGCCAGGTCATAAATAGGGTAGGAAAAATCGCAGATTTTGGTCAAAAATAGGGTAAGGGTTATGGGAAGTGGGCCGTACAACCCCACCCAACTTTTCTGGGAGTACTTCCCCCCGGGAGCCATGGAAAACGCGAAACAAATGAAAGAAACATCACGGACTCTTATTGACAACGAACAGTAATCTATCAATGCACAGCCTAGGTCAAACTAAATGTCACGGTAACAAACTGTGTCCTCGCAGCAAGGTAAATCGTCTCCCCAATTCACCTCAATTCGGTGAATAATTGTTAATTGTACGAGAGTAAACGAGACGAGTACATCAATTTCTTATAGGGCAAGGTAGTCTAATAGCAAATTTTGTTTTTTGTGTTATGTTGATTTAAGGATATCGATAACAGGAAGGGGGAAAAAAACACAGGAGAGATATATGACTACAGCGTAAAAAACCCGTTTAATTCTCTGTACTTTATTAAAACAATTAATTCTGTGCTGGTCTAGTTCATGTGACTACATAGGTAAAGCCAGTTATCGCAGCTAGATTTAAATTCAATAACATTTTAACGAAAATATTACTCTGTCAAAACATATTGTTAAACAAATGGTAGCCTGCGTAGCTTGACGGTTTTTAAGCAATTTGAGCGCGTTAAGAAAGCGGCGAGGCCGTGATAACGAGCGCCAAAGCCGGCGAAGCCACCAGGAGTCAAATTGCTTAAACACTTCCTTGAACCGCCAAGCTACACAGGCTAACAAATATGGTAGTTTGAAAATTTTTATTCATCTGTTATGTTTACTTTGCAAACTACTTCTAGTTACTTACATGACAAACAAGTTAAATACAATGAATTAAATACCATGCCGGCTAAGTGTTGTTTGGTAACAAAACTTACACAGATATTTTTCGGAAGAGACATCTCCTAACCTTCATATTGTTAACGCTAATCAGAGATAGTCCTCCATGGCAGTGGCCTGTTAGACACTTGGCCACGTAATTACTCGGCCTGTATGTATATCTTGTTGGGTAACTGGTCGTAGCCAGCTCTTCAAACAGGAAATCATTGCCTATATTACCGTGACAGGCCCCTTCCTGTGAATGCAATTGAAAGAGAATGACAAATCAATATAAACACTAACTGTCAGTAAATTACAGAGTTGATTAACTAAACAAAAAAAAAAAACTGGACTGTGCGCGACATTCATTCATAATTTGCGGCTAATGCACTGTAACAAAATTAAACAGACTGCTGGAGCTACGGCAGAACGACGCTTGAGCACTTTCCATATCAGGCCTAGCCCACACTACCCCGGAGAAATTTGAAAACGCAGCTTTATTTCAACGGTTTATAGGTCTACCGTGTACACTAATCCGGAGAAACTGTTTACGGAAAACAAAACTCACGACAGTCATGTGATTAACCCTGACCGTTAAATGGTACACACACAAGTGTTTCTGCCGTCAATGATTGTTGTGTTCTCAAAGGCCGATCGGAGCCTTAGTCATAATTATATCAAAATACTTCGAATCTGATTGGTTATCAGCACGTTCTCTTTGGAACGGGCAACTTAGCTATCCAATAACAAGGTGTCAAATAGCAACATTTGCGTGGCGTGCGAGCTTTATTTGCCTTTTCTTGAGAATGAACACTTCTCTATCAGTTTCCAAAACTTTTCAGAAATTATTTTTCCCCCGATAATTTTGTCACCTAAATGGTAAAATCGTAAACAAGCTTGGCTTCGTCTAGATACTTCCACGATTGTTTATGGTTAGATTTATTGGTAACTCTGTCTGAAATCATACTTAAGGTCATTCCCCAGTATTGCATTGCGCATCCCTACTGCGCATAATTTGACGCGTGATTAGAGCGCGCGCATTAAAACATGGCGGCTTTTTCTTTACAGCTGGACCTCGCCATAGTGGTAAACCGTCATTTTCTCGCAAACTGGTATGGTGACCTATCATTTTGAATTGAGTAATAAATTTCTCTGTGTAAAATAAATATGGACCAATTCTCAGTGTAGAACAAAAAGCAATCGTCGGAAAGATGAATTTAGCAAGGAATCGTGACTACAATCATGATGGTATTATAAGGATTTATATGGGTATAGACAAGGGCTGTTGCACCTAAACGAACATGGGGACCCCTCATTTTTATTTCAAAATTTAAGTTCCTATAACATAAACAATCAATAGGCAAAGTTTCACAAAAGTCTCAGTAGAGGTTCTATTTTAGTGGAATGACCTTAAATAAAACAAATTATCTGAGCCACTTATAGGTCGAATGTTGGATGTGGTATATATACTTCATTATAAAAGTGATGACGATGACGATGATAATCATAATACATGATTTGGCATTTTAAACCAGCTTAGTTTTGCTGTAGTCCATTGGTACCCAGAGCGGCGTAAATGCATCTAATCACACTACTTTATTTTCAATGGCAAATTCTCGCTATGAGACATGGTACGGAATCATGGCAGTTGTTTCATCCAAACAAATATCCAGGCCAAGATGATAAATGCAACTACCATGATTCTCTGCAGTCGCATCCCATTGTGTTTTAGATTTCTTTTGAACTCACCTCAAAAGCAAGACTAACCCCATTGATGGCCTTCAGTGCGTATTTCTTATTAGAATCGTGTTTATCAGTGAACTGAATACAGTACAACCCGGGCTTGTTCTTCTTGTCCGGCTCTTCAATCTTAAATCCTTTAAGAAACGAAATAAAACGAGAGTTGATGCGCCCCTGCAGTAAGCACTAGAAAGTTTATGTCTTCCACGTCATCATGTAAATATTTTATACAGTCGACTCCCGATGACTCGCACACTCAGTCACTGGAACCATTTACTACAATTTTAACCTCGGTAACTCGAGCCATCTATAACTCGAACCTTCCGCTAACTCGAAGCAATTTTCAGTTTCCCTTGAACCCTGCATAGTTCTCAGTACCTTGACTTCTCCTGCTGCTTTGCTTTTCTCTTTTTTCCCACTACGTTTCTAGTACGTTCTGATTTATAAGGTAAGTTAGAAATGTACTGATGTAAATGAACTCGATCGACGTCTCTACAATTAAATTTCGATAAAATGTAGACTGTATGAATAGAAGCACAATAAATACCGTTTTCCCCTCATTCTAGTCATTTGTTCCCTACTCCAGATAACTCAGACTACCTTCAACCTGAACCTTGTTCAATTTCCCTTAATTACAGGTTCGAGCTATCGGGGGTTGACTGTATTATGTCGACTGAGAGACTACTGTTGGTGATTGGCTTATTTCACTCCGGCCATCAGCAAAAATCTGTAACTTTGCTTATTTATTATTGAAATTAGACCTGCAACGTGTTTGATTGGTGAGGACAACAAATTTCTCTAATCAGTTATAATAGGAATCAATGGCGTTTGTACGACTATCATGACGATAAACTTCACTTCGAATCTTATGAAGTCGACTGAGTTTAAAAAAAAATGGCTTTTTTCTTCAATAACTTACGTGTGCTGGTATCTTGGGTAGCTGCGCCAGTAACTGTTACTCCACATTGCTTGCTGCCAGCAACTGTAGGACAGTTAGAGGTATTGTTAATCTTCATAAGATTGCCTCCACCGCATGATCTCTGACTCAGTTTCCAAACCGAGCTCAGGCAATGTAGACTTGACACAACTTCCATGCGAGCCAGCAAGCACGCGACAGCAATCTATAGGTAAAGATTAACAAGACAAATAAACACTTCTAAATCACCAAAAAGATTCTGCTAATATATTAAACACGATAAACGTGCGAGCAGCTGTTTTCAACGTAGACATATCAGAATCCAGTTACAGAAATATAGTGAAAAGGAGTTTAACAACTTTTTTTAGTGAGAACATTTCATGAAAAGTCTAGGGCATTTAATGCACAAAAAGTTTCTCTTTGCGTTGGAATTAATGTTTAAAGCTAAGGACAAAGGACATTGCAGAAAAAAAATTCAAACTATTCTCTTGGGGAAAACATCTTAATAGCAGTATCAAAGTTTTAAGTTTCTTTAAAAATACGTACTACAAAAATCCCCTTCAACGCCATTTGATGCTCTCTCTTTTCGGTCAGCTCAGATTCCAATGTTGAAATTTTCATGGCTAAGCTCCCTTTTATACCATTTTCACAATACAGGTATACATATATGTGGGATGCATGTAACTGCCCAAGAATTCGCTTCTCTTTGGGGCTCTTCTGAAGCGCTTCTTTTTGGGGCTCTTCCGAAGCGTCTGGAGCAGTTTTGAAACAGTTTAGTGATAATGCACTTATTCATTCAAAATGAAAGCCCTGCTTTTGAAAGAGACATATCCGACGACTACCGAAACGGAAAACCCAATTTGAAAAAGTGTGCTTCTAAGTTTTCTGGAACTGAGGCTACGTGTGGGTGTGTTCGACGGAAGTTTTGCAGCATTAACGGCTTGGCTTCAAACTGATTTTAAACGACGTTCTCAGTCTGTGTACACGATAACAGTAACGCGTCTATTGATAAGGTTGACGACTAAACCGATGTAGGAAGCTTATGAAGCTGACTTTTCAAGCTTTAGCTCTTCGTCGATCAATGTTTTTTTTTTTTAACTTTTGCCCACTTCAAGTTGATACCCTGCTTAACTTTAGAGGCAGTCATTGAAGTGGAACATCCAGAAACAGGTCCGGGACACTGACAAATATTTAAGCTATTTGGTCTCAAACTTTTACGTATTTCCAAATAGTTGAACGATGATTGCCAGTTACTTCAACTAAATGAGATGAACATAAAAACGTTTAACGCATAAAATTAAACTAGTCAAGGATGTGTAAAAAAAAAAGGGTAATGCGAATCCTTGAGCGGTAGTAGATGTCGTAACGTTAAAGGAATGCAAAAGAAAATAAATTTAAACGCGAACGAACCTACGCCAACTATTACAAAGTATCATTTTTCACCTCTCACAGCAAGCAGGCACTACGACACTGCTTAAAAATTGGCCTGCTACATGTATGTGACGTGGATAGGAGAGGTGAAAACCCTGGCAGCAAATAAAAGCACCTTACACTATTGCCGATGATCATGATTTTGAAGAGCTTGTTGGTGAAAACAGCCCAACTAAAAGAACACCGTACTGACGTCACGAGGAGCTTATCCCACGCGAGCAAAAAATGTTTTAATATGTTTTGTACATGTATGCTTTTCAACCGGTTTCGCCTTGTTCCCGGAAACATTTGAAAAAAAATGTGTCGGCTTGAAGTCTGAGAAACATCCCTGGGAGCTGCTAAAAGTTTTGTGCTATTGCTCTGATCTTTTACACTTTTTTGCAGGCGAAAATAAGACCAGCTTAAGAGCGGAAGCAGTCCTACCTCGTTTCTTTTACTGACACAGCTTGTTGCCGTGACATTCAGTTTGACTTAGGCTTTGTATTGCATTGATAGATAAATTTTCATGGTTGAGAGTCCTTTTAAGTATTTAAGTGAAATCATTTTTATTTGTATCGCACGGAAACTTCCTCTATGACTTATTTCGTTAAGTGCTACATGTTTTCCTTATGAGCGGCGGGGGTCGTCTCCCGTTTGTGATCATCACACAATACCGCGGACCACTAAATAAACATGAAAATAGAAGTTAATTAAGTGTATAAGCAATCTTTACTCAATGGAGGTTATTATTTAGTGACCACAGGTTGCCTGCATGTATACTTTTTAGCTAAAGGAACTCTTTTTGTTTGGTTTCTCTCCTGTCGCGACTTTTATATAAACATTATTCTCTTTAAGAGCATGACATCCGCAGTGAAGAAAGCTTATGTCGTTCACAAATTATTGTTTTAATTGTCGTTCGTGTCGTCTTCTGTCGGCTAAACTTGGGGCTAGTTCAACACCTGTTTGCTGAAAAGGGAAATATTTAAAGCGCTAAGATACCTCTGTTTATTATACATAGCGACTCCAAATCCTTAAACCTATATCATTTGTACTTGACGCTTAACTTTGCGTAATCGGCTTCTTCCCGGGGATATGGAGTTGAAAAGAAGGGAAGTAGCCTGCTATTTAACCCCTCAAATCCGACACTGCTCTACCACTGAAAACTATTAATACATTTTTTGCTGATCAAATATACAAAATATGGATCACAATCCACATAACTTGACTTGTAATGGCTATTAGTGGTAATTCTTATGCTACGGTATTAAATTATTTATATACTGACATATTAATTACAGTATCAGCGGAAAAGAGAGGTTAAACACTGTATGCGATTCAATTCACTCTAGAATGGGAAGTAGTTAATTTGATGCATTCGTCAGTAGTCGTCATGACAGCTAACGGTTCCGCTTTAACTTGACCCTAATGATTTCAAGTAGGAAAACAATTAATTGTTTAAAAACAATCACTTAAAACGAAGAAATTTCTAAAAAAAATTGAACCTCCGACAGAACAGTGAAGAAATTAAAAGAAAGATATAATGAAAACAGTGTAACTACACAGAACATGAATGACGAGGAAACTATAACGCACATCTTTGTCGGAAGACAGCAAAATTTAAAAACAGGCGCAGCGGAAACTTCGTTGTTCATTCATGAAAAGGACATGTGCGTTGGCGGGGAAGTGGAAACACTTACGCCCGATATTGACAGAGAAAATGATCATATTTTCTGAGTCAGTCAAGGTTTGTGCATCTTGAAAAGTTTAGCCTAAGTTTTTCTCGTTTGTCGTTTGTTTTGCAAAGCAGATTTCATGCCTCGACAGCATAGAATTTATTGAGTATCATTCGTCAGGCTTACGACGTTTCTTCAATTATAATTGGCAGAAGTTACGCATGCACTCATATTTACGTCAGAAAACCTAATTCACTAAAACTAACTAAATCAATCATCTTTGTTGCGCATAAAATAGGTGATTAGAGTCGCCCAAAACAAAAGATTTCATAATCATATCTATGCAAAATTTCCTTTTCAAGAGACTCTTATGCAAAAGATTGTTTATAGAAAAGAAAGAAACTAGTCTGAGAGTTAGTTATGATCTTGGTGTAGGTTCTGAACAAAAGTAAATTGAGTTTTAGATTGAAAGAGAAGCGAAATTTACTTCTAAACTCATGGATTGAGGGTAAAGGATCTCAGAGGTGTTAGAAATAAAGAGGTCAGCAAGATTTTAATAAGGTTGAGAATTCTCCTCATCACGCATCAATGTGTTGTGAACTCGATACAAACCAAAACAAGCATAATGTTTTGTTATCTTTTTATTTTATAATTGTTCTGTGTATAGTCGCAGGAATAGGCGTTCAGTTTGACAAGTACATGACTGAGGGGGACATGGGGGGTTCTGAACACCGCAACACCACAAAAAAAATTAACGAACACCGCATCACTGCAAGAAAAGTCAACGAAACATCGTCACCGCAACACGTATTTTTAGCGCCATGATTCGTTCTTCTACACTTAAAATAATACTTTTATACCTCAACAATTTTCCACAAAATAAACACATCAGAACGCTTTTCATTGCGCATATGTGGATACTGCTGATGCCTGTAAATCAGTTTTCTTGCTCTTGTGAAGAAACCTTGCGCGAAGTTAGGAAGCGGACGAAGAATAATGAGAGGACCCTTGAGAGATGGCCTTTACCCCAGATCCCTCTCTTTTTTTACTTCGCTCACTTTTCTTGGTGTATAAACCCACTGACTGAAGCCCTATCTTCACTGAAAGTATTGCTTTCCGGAGCTTGCTACGTTTGCGTTCGATATTGATAATCGCAAAAATAATTGAAAAAATAGGAGGTGTAGAAAGTCGCAGGACCTTGGAGCGGGTAAAGACCAGTATCAGAATGACCTGTAGACGAAGCCGAATAGCAAAAGGAAAAAAATAGTAAACGTGTGTAATTTACAAAGCTTCCTTAGCTTAGAAAGCCTTCTTTCTTCCCTGCCGACGCGACGTCCGAATATATTTTGTGGCCGGTAATTTTCGCCACCTTTTCCTTTCTTCGAAGAAAGAGGCTGCGCAGTCAATAATACATTATATTCGGCCTTGGCGTGTCCACTGAACTCCGGGTGACAGAGGTCGAGTTACTTGTCAAGTTACGTATAAATGAAAACAGCTTCGGATTGGCAGCCGAGGCATATTGAAGATTGACTGGAAATTGGTCTGTATTTTGTTACAAATTATTAACCTCAATGGTGCATGTTTCCATAAATTAGCATCGAAAACGAAGTTTACATGCTAAATTTAGGTCAAATTTAGGTTTGAAAAAGGTTGTCATCTAACAGTTCTCACGGAACTTATTATGCATGAATAACTCAAATTGATGACTATTTTTACAATTTTTGTGCTTACAGTCATGCATTATGAGAGTCAGTGATCTTGCCGATCAAGATCAAAACATTCACAAATCATCACTTTTGAAATTTTGGTCTTCCACATAAGATAAACGTGAGTACATTTTAAGAAATCTTGATCAGTGAAAATTGCAGCACGTGCTCCGCATCTAAATCAAAATCCCCGAGTTGGGCGTAGATAAAATCAGGAACACAGTACACTCCCTAACATCACGAGACACGCGGGGACACTAAAAACCAAAAAAAGACATGAGAAAAAAAAAAAAAAAAAGAAAAAAAAGAAAAAGAAAAGAAAAAAAGAAAAGAAAAAAGAAAAAAAAGTTAAATAAGTCTGTAGATAATCTTTACTCAACGCAGGTTATTATCATGTCGCCACGGTTTGCCTGCATGTGTACTTTTTACAGTAAAGGAACTCTTTACGGTTAGTTGCTCTCCCAGGAGGGAGGGGGCTTCTCCAAGCAAAGCATTGGTTGAATCATCACTACCAGTGTGACGTCACGTTTCGCTTGGATGAAATTCAAAATGGCGCTCAATGGCTGAAGTACAAGAGGTTGATAAAAATGCGGAATTTCGCTCTGATATTCTGCCCCATTTTCTTAGGTTCGTTAATATGTGGTTTATATTACATTGAGGAATCTTTATTTGGTACTTTTTGGTGGCCAAAATATTCAAAAGGTAGATAATTTGATCGAGAACTTTCTGTTTTGAAGCCAATTTGTCGAGCAAAACTGTTAGCTGGTTGACCTTTCGAGGGCCACTGCATAGCGAAGCAGAGCCATTTTGACCCAAGAATAGGAGGTTCGACAGAGGGTATACTTGGCTTCTTGTATGTGGAATTTCAGTTCTTCAGTGCTCGTGGTTCATCTCATCAATCCCTTCAAAGTGCAAAGAATGGCTGGGTGGAAAGAACAGCCATGTTTCAGATAGCCAGATTAGGTAAGGTTTCACCTTTATCGTACTACAGTTTACATTTAGAGCAATATCCGTAATTTGGTTAATAGTTATGGCTTGATTAATGATTCGGTTCTATTTTATTTTTATTTTATTTGAGAAAGAGGAGCCTTAATTTTCTTTTATATGCTAGGTCTGCAGCAAATATAATTTATACCGAGAGACCATATTTTCTCTTGATTGTACATAGTTGTGTTACATGAAAAACTCAGCTTAGTTCCTTGCCGGCGGCCTAATTGTGACTAACTTTTCCCTGATATTAGTTTGGAATTCGATATTTTAAAAATTGATAAATGCTGTTAATCCGATAGATCCATCAGAATCCATTGATTTGCAAGGTCATAATCAGCTAATAGTCTCCATTTGTTCATCTAAAAGTTGTAGCCCACTGAAAACAGGTTATTAAAGACACTTCTTGTTTCTTTGCAGGGAATGTCACTGGAAGGAACATATCATAATGCACAAATTTCCTTCCAGAATGCCACACTGGACAGCATTTAGGGATTCTGATGAACATTTTCCCTTTGAAGGCTAATGCCCCTCCCCCCTGCTCCCCAGATGATAAACTGGCATGGAGTTTTAAACTCACCTTAGTTTAGATTTTTAAAAATTTCTTTATCACCTGTCAAGAAATGCATATGAGAGCTACGATTTGTTTCATATGTTTAATCATGCTGTCAAATGTACAAGTTCCTGCTTCATTTTTGCACCCCCTTAAGCACTTTTCCACACCTCTAGTTAAACTCCCATTGATTGACAGCCAAAGATATTTCCTTTAAAGGCACAGAGTTATACAAAGGCTTACCACAGCTTGATTGTCAGTATAAATCAATTGACAAGTTCAATTTGGAATTAATTTGAGATCCCAAATTTACGATAGTTTCAATTAATTTATGAGAAGTTAAAAAAATGTGACTTTTCTGTTATATCAGTAACTAAAATAGATGTCACCAACCTTATTGACTTAAACAACGTAATGAAGAAAAAGCTAGGGTGGTGAAATTCAACCATTTTTACACAAGGATAACTGAACATTGAGCTATGAAGACACAAAACAGAGCAAAAGAGGGGAAATTCTCTGGAGCTAACATCGAGGTTTTCAGCGCTGACTGCTATCACACTAACCACAAATAAAACCACTAGCAATGGATCAGGCACGACATGTATGGCCATATATGGTCAGAATGAGAGCATAGCTGCTAAGCACACTGGAGGAAAATGAAGCTTATGGGCCTCTGGAGTCTGAGGGAGAAATTGATTCAGTTAATCAATCATTTCTTTATTTGGTAATGCAGGTTTTATGAAGTAGCCTTCATTCGGTGTCCACTCCATGGACATTATCCATTCCGAGAAGATAGGAACAGATAATGTCCAAGGACAAATGTGCAAGCGAAAATAATTGATGGATCAAATGGCACATAGAGTCACAATTGAAACTATAGGCTGATGTGAACCTGTGAAGAGCAGGAGATGATTATAAAAGCAGAATAAAAAGAGCTTATGGGAATAAAACTTGTTAAAATTAAAAAAAAAATATTTAAATAGAATAAATGTCTGATTGTCTTCACAGCATTTCGGTATTCTAACACATTTTTTAGCATTTGCTGTCATTTCTTTTGAGTGCTATGCTGCAATATCTATTTGGTGACATTTAGTGGAGGGTTGTTTTTTAGTTGGAATATGATGAGAACTTAAATGGATGAAAAGACTACAATGCAGCCTTGAAATTCTTGGAGGCTTAAGAAATAGGAGTCATTACAACATGGCAATGCAGGACAGTTGCAACATCATCAGCCTGTTCCAGGCTCTCGGTCTCTTTCTCTACCAGAACCCGCTCTGCCACTTTTTGCGATCATCCCACTGACAGAGAACCAGGAACAGGCTACAGCATCATTCAAGATGTGGCATTGTTCAGGAATAAGGCAAGTTATCAGGTTATGACAAAAGATAAATAAATCATACAGCAAAAATGATTTCACTATAACTGCAATTATTTAAATGCTATATATGTTTACACCAAAATTGTACACCAAAATGTAAGAGGCAAAAAGAAAACCAAAAACAGCTTACTCAGGCTAACTCTAATTTGAACTTTGTTGTGAATATGAAATTACAACACTGAATACCGCAATTGCAGTGGACAGCAATAAGTCAACAGTTGCAACGAGACAGGAAAAAAAGCCAACAAACCTTCACAACAAAAGCCAACAAAGCTGCTGTACAATTAAAGCCAACAAATTTAACCATACAGCGGGCACAATTAAAAAACAAAAGGCAAACGAAGTTGAAACACAAAGAATTGCATTTAAAGGCCTGATAACTACCACCAAAAGTGCTCCAAAACAGACGAAAACCGATCACATCGCAGGGAAATTTAGGTGGAAATCAAGAAATAAACAACATCTCAACACTCAAACGGATTGATGAGAGGAACGGCTGGTTCAATCGACACAGAGATACACGCAAATAAACAAATAATAGAATCAGGATATTTTACCACAAGAGTTACGCTTTGATATTTACTATTCAAATTGCTTTGTTGAGTGTCCTCTTCAGTCCAATTGCGCGATGTTTGTAGAATTCACCCGAGCATAGCCTGTATCGCAGAAAAGTACACTTTGGCAAAGTGGGTTTTCCGTCACTGCAGTCGGGTGGAAAACGGTCGACTTTTTGCGACTTCGGCATTCATGTTCCGCGCTGACAAAAAGTCGACTACTGGAGAAAGAATGTCCGCGAATCACCGTTGCTAATCGTGTTCCAGTGCCTTGCAGTTCACGGTTGTTTTAGGTTTCGCTTATCCTGTCAGAACCCACTTTAACAATTCTTGCTATCAAGCAAACCTAGTGACCTTTTTCGTGTTTCAGCCAAATTGACAATTTGGCTGGCTTCCCAGAGCAGCTATCACCGTACGTCAGTCGTGAGTGAAATAGCGCAGAGTCAGAGAATATGGAAGCCTCGCAAAAGTTTCCTTTTTCAAGTAGTTCGTCGTCGTTTGACAATATAGGTTCTAAATGGCAGACTATGTTCTCAATTCTACTTAAAGGCTTTCTAACAATTTCTGCTAAAACGCCGTCGCGTAGAACGCAGAGACGAGGGGGTGTTGATGCTAGAATAACATATCGTGGCTCTACAACATTGGGTTGATTATCAGATTGATTTCAGCTTTTTTCTCCTTTGTTGATTAAGTTGATAATGACTTCCAAAGACCTTTATAATTATGTATCCATAGAACGTAGATGTAAAGTGTAAATGTCAGGGATTTGAATTTAAGGCGATTAAAATAACCAAAAAACCCTCATACTGAAGGGCTTAGCCGACATGGTATATTAATCATTCTATTTAACTTGTTTTTTTTTAATCATTGATGTATTTTTACTTTGCAAACTACGTAGTTTGCAAAGTAAAAATAGCAACCGGCAATGATTAAAAACTTTTAAAATACCATTTATTTGTTTGTTTTGACTTATTTGCGTTGAAATATTAGTGAAGTTGCCCTTTTTAAAGTGTTAAATTGGCAAGAACATAAACATGTTATCCTGACCGACGGTTGACCTTTTTCGACTTACTGAAGTGGAGCGAAGAAAGTGCACTTTCCGAGATGCTTCAACATAATTATGCAATCCTATAAGGTGACGGAACACAGTTTTTGATACCTGTGTTTCATTCACCTTTTTCTCTAAAACCCTTAATCCTTTGCTAGCCAAAAAATGGCAACACTTAAGTTAAAAACACAAACTTCAATTTTTAAGCTGACTTATGCGCCGTTGCATGCCTTTGCTATCCGGTTTTCGGCTCTTGTTTCACGCGCACACTGAAAAGTGGGAATTAAGGTGAGCTATGCTTTAATTTAGAACTTGACAGTATTTGTACTTCCTGAGAGCTATCGTAAATATACGAACTTAGCCTATTAGGCAGACGCTCTTAGGGTTCGTCACGGGAAATTTGTTAGCTACTTCGCATATTTGCTAGCCAATTTCAGATAAGACTGAAGCTTTTGTAATGATTTTCCCCATCGGAGCAAGGTTTCTTAAGTGTTACATATGGTTAGCACTCGAGTTCCAATTTTACGTGTAAAATTTCAACTAACTTTTAGAGGGTCATAACTCTTCTAGTATGCGAATCTCTCAACAAATAAAAAGTTCTAAAACAAGAGCTATGCTATGGGTATACCATATCTAAATGGCTAGTTTGGCCCGTGAAAATTGAGCGCGGTAGACGAAAAACTATACAGGTATTTTGACCAATTGCGCCATTTTTGGACGAGCGAGCAAGACCTTCGATTTCGCAGTCACCTTTATAAACATAATTCGACATGTTTCATCACAC